>NC_140168.1:196730007-196735501 GCF_963971535.1 Notolepis coatsorum | reverse complement strand
ACTCTATCTCTCCGTCTCACTCTCTCTATCCATCTCACTCTCTCTCTGTCTGCTTCGCTCTCCGTCTCACTCTCTCTCTCGTTCGTCTCACTCTCTCTCGTCTCGTCTCTCTATCTCCCTATCCCTCTCCCTCTGCTTCTCTCTCTCCATCTCACTCTCTCTCTCTGTCTCTCTCTCTTTCTGTCTCTCTCTCTCTCTCTCTCTCCGTCTCTCTCTCCCTATCCCTCTATCTCTCTCTCTCCGTCTCACTCTCTCTCTCTGTTTCTTCTCTCTCTTCTCTGTCTCTCTCTCTCTTTCTCTATCTCTCTCCGTTCGCTTCTCTCTCTCCCTATCCCTCTCTCTCTCTCCGCATCTCTCTCTCTCCTCTCACATCTCACTCTCTATATCCACCTCTCTCTCTCTCTCCTTCTTTCTCTCTCTCTCCCTCTCTCCTCTCTCTCTCCTCATCTCTCTCTCTCTCTCTTTCTCTCTCTCTCCCTCTCTCTCTGCCTCTCTCTCTCTTTCTCTCTCTCACCTCTCTCTCTCCCTATCCCTCTCTCTCTGCCTCTCTCTCTCCGTCTCACTCTCTCTCTGTCTCTCTCTCTTTCTGTCTCTCTCTCTCTCTGTCTATCTCTCCCTATCCCTCTATCTCTCTCTCCGTCTCACTCTCTCTCTCTGTTTCTCTCTCTTTCTGTCTCTCTCTCTCTTTCTCTCTCTCTCCGTCGCTCTCTCTCTCCCTATCCCTCTCCTCTCTGTCTCTCTCTTCTCTCTCTCTCCTCTCTCTCTCTCTCTCATCTCTCTCTCTCTCTCTCTCTCTTCTCTCTCTCTCTCACTCTCTCTCTCTCTCTCTCTCTCTCACGCTGCGTATCACTCTATCTCTCCGTCTCAACTCTCTCTATCCATCTCACTCTCTCTCTGTATGCTTCGCTCTCCGTCTCACTCTCTCTCTCTCTCACTCACTCTCTCTCTACATATCACTCTCTCTCTCTCCGTCTCACTCTCTCTCTCCGTCTCTCTATCTCCCTATCCCTCTCCCCTCTGCTTCTCTCTCTCCATCTCACTCTCTCTCTGTCTCTCTCTCTTTCTGTCTCTCTCTCTCTCTCCGTCTCTCTCTCTCCCTATCCCTCTATCTCTCTCTCTCTCCGTCTCACTCTCTCTCTCTGTTTCTCTCTCTCTTTCTGTCTCTCTCTCATCTTTCTCTCTCTCTCTCTCCGTCGCTCTCTCTCTCTCCCTATCCCTCTCTCTCTCTCTGCATCTCTCTCTCTCTCCATCTCACTCTCTATATCCACCTCTCTCCCTCTCTCTCTGCCTCTCTCTCTCTTTCTCTCTCTCTGTCTCTCTCTCCCTATCCCTCTCTCTCTGCCTCTCTCTCTTCCGTCTCACTCTCTCTCTGTCTCTCTCTCTTCTGTCTCTCTCTCTCTCTTCCATCTCACTCTCTATATCCACCTCTCTCCCTCTCTCTCTGCCTCTCTCTCTCTTTCTCTCTCTCTGTCTCTCTCTCCCTCCCTCATTCTCATTCTCCCCAGTAGTTGAGAAATATATTTTGTATGTGATCAATACCATTAGTTACTGGCAGGGCCAACATAAAGCAGAGGCAGTCATTTACAGCACTGTAAAAAAAAAAAAAAACGTCACATGGTGTTTTACATTTACATGTATTGCTGTGTGTAATGGATCCTCCGTGGTGTTTGGGCCTAACAAAAAATAATGGTTGGTTTCAGGTTGCCCGACCGACCCTGCCGATTTAGGTGCGACCCAATATATTTTATGAGTTTAAAAAAAAAAATTATATATTAAAAAAAAAAAAAATCCCGTTTTTTTTTTTTTTTTAAGAATAAAGTTTCATAGAAATCTTAGTCAAACATTTAGTATTATGGATATTAAACATGCTGGCAGAGTACATGCATCCATGTTGTTGTGAACATTTTTAAAACCCCTTTCACTGCCACACGACAGCCGGTTAACCCTTTCACTGTGACAATACAGAAGGTTAGCCCTTTACTATCACACAACCGACGGCGATGCTAACCATCATTAGCATCATTAGCTCCGCATCCGCGGAGCTAATGATGCTAATGATGGAGCATCGCCGTCGGTTTGTGTGATAGTAAAGGGCTAACCTTCTGTCGTGTGGCAGTGAAAGGGTTAATTAAATAAAGAAATTCCCTATCCATAGTCGCCGTGGGAAAGAATAAAATAAAAAAAAAATAAAAAAAAATTCCCTACCTACCCATGGCCAAACTGACAACCAACCTGAAACCAACTATTATTTTTGTTAGGCCTTACACATTTTTTGCATTGAGTTGAGTTTTTTTATATTTTTTTTTAGTATGACTTACTACCATAGAGTCTTTATACCTGTATCACTGTACATATGTGCCCAGGCGCAGATAATAGCAATAGGGTCCCGTTAGAACCTAAAACACCTGTGTGTTTTCCCCAGTTTCAATGGCTTAAGCAAGCTTTTTTTTAATATATATACATTATATGAAATTACAGGTTCTTACCTTCAAAATAAGCCATCACTTGTACAAATCGGGCGGATACTTTTCAATCTATGTCTTATGAACCATGACACTAACACAATTCCTATTTGAGAGCCAGAGGGCCTCAAAAGAACTGAGCCATTATCCTAACTATGCATAATAGACTACTTTAACCAAGAAATCAGTGCTATTATACTGTACCCACCCCCCCCCCCCCCCCCCCATTATATACATTATAATTATACTGTAACCCACTCCCCACTTAACACCTTCCAGTAATTGTATTACCATTTCAAATAAAGTACAAAATAGAGCTGGCTCATGTTATAACATATAAAACAAATCTGACCTGTATAACAATAGCTCAGATAAAAGTGTAAAAATGTTAAAAAAACCAAACACTATAAAAAAATATATTATACAGAACTAAAATGCCAAACATTTGGTAAAAATGTTGTGCTGTTACAACCACAGCCAGGGCCTCTCTCTCACCTGCCTGGCTGCAGGCCTCCACACCCTTATATGGGCAGCTCCCTGTCCCTTCTTCCACACGCTGTCTCCATAGATCAACCTACACACCTGTGGCTCATCAGATCATCACCAGACCTGGATATGAGACCTGCGTTCCTGCCACTCCTCGTCCGAGTGTTGCTTCACCTACCGTGGTACTACTAGGACTCAAACATGTATGCCTCCACTGTCTTTGAACCTGCCTTGTTCTAACCTTGCTCTCTCCGTTTGTAGGATGGCATACCCCCGGTCTACCCCCCACCCATGGATGTCACCAAAATGGACGTAGCCCGGGATCTGATTGAACTGTGCCATTGGAAAGTGGAGATTTGGCCCGATCCATAGATGTGCGACGTGGCTATAATAAGGTAATTTATAGGCCTGGTATTCTATATTCTATAATAATATTCCAAATTGCATGTGATTGCATTGGATGGCAGAATTCAGTACTGTATCTACAAAACCTTCTGTTTAATCATCTTTCCTTTATTCATTTGCTTATGTCTTTTGTACATGTGATCTCAAGAAGTTGCTGATCGAGCTCAGTGGCAGTTTTCCATGTCTGGTAATTTTGAGCATGGTGTTATTCACTGTCAAAGATGAAAAAAAAGAAATATACATATAGAATTGATATTCTCCTTTGGTTCATTACAATTTACTCAAGCCTAGTAACCGACACAATATTTCTGACACTGGGAATACATTCCCTGAGGTCCATAGATGTCCAGAGATACCAATAATATGCACATAGCCATTGTAGAAGTGGAGCAATCTTCCATTTACTTAGGTATGTATTTTTAGGCAGATTTTCAGAAAATAGGGCTCTGGGCTTAACAGGTTTTAACAATACGGCCTAGACCGTGCCGGGCAGGGCCGCCTCAGGGGGTGTGCGAGCAGTGCGACCGCACAGGGCCTCGCGGGAAGGGGGGCCTCGCACAAAAAAATAAATAAAATAAAATAAAAATATTTTTTCTTTATTATTTTCTTTATTATTATTTTTTATTTTCTTTTTCTTTTTTTTTGCGAGGCCCCCCCTTCCCGCGAGGCCCTTTTTCATCACAGACCTAAAATCTAGTTTTGCTTATATGCTTATATATTTCACATTAGACACATGTAGAATGTGTCTGACTTGTTCCTGGCTCTGCGGCTAGATCTGCAGCAGACATACTCACTATTGGAGCTCTGGGGCTCTGCAGCAGACATACTATTGGTTTCAACAAAGGGAGGGGTTACATCATGTGTACGCCGGCGTGCGTCAGCTGCGTTTGACTATTTTGCGCGTGCAGCTTTGGAGGTTATGCTTAGTTATGCCAGCCAAGACAAAGAGGACGATCATTCGGCAGATGGACTGAAGATGAAAGTTGTTGCATGTTAGACAGTTCAGTCAGGCTAGCCATGTCGGCTTAGCTAAAGGCAGGAACAGCTAGTTAGCTTTAGCTACGTTATAATATCGAGTGCTAACGTGTGGTTCAGTCGAGATAGCCATGATGATGTCGGCTAGTAGCTAGCTTAGCTAAAGGCTAACTAGCGTTAGCTAACCTAGAGAGAGCGCGTGCAGCATTGTTATGCCAAGATGAAGAGGACGGTCATTCAGCAGATGAACTTCGTCAACTCCACGCGGTTGTCTCCATCCTCTTGGACGTTTGGTGAGTTTTTAATGCACTCTATTCTATTCCCGCCGTGGATATATCTCTCTCTCTCTCGGGAGCCAAACGGGCCGGCTAGCTGTTGTAGCTAATGTTATATTCAGCCAAATGGGCCGGCTAGCTGTTGTAGTAGCTAACGGTGTGTGGCCTGGTGTCAGTACCTGGCTACTCTATTTGCAGTTAGCCTATTTAGCTGATGTCGGCCATTGGCTCCTTGCTACTTTGTTTTCTCTGGTATAGACCCTCTTCTCTTTGGATTTAAGTGTTAAATCAAATCAAATCAAATTTATTTATAGGACCCGACAACACACTTTGATGTCCCCATGGGTCGTACAGGTCTTCTTTAAACAAGTCAAGAAGAAAACATAACAATAAGTCAAGAACAGAACAAGAACACCATAAGGTCCAAACATTTTTAGATGAATGCAAGTAAATGAAAGAATGCAAGCACTCCCAGACATACCCCACGCGAAGGTAAGGAAAAACTCACTAAAACCTAACAATAGGGAAAAAAGCTCCACAGGCAGTGTGGAGGAGAGAAACCTTAGAAGGGCCATTCAAGGGGGGATCTCCCTTCTTAGATGTTGGTGATAGTAGTGTTGCAGACGGACAGTTGGTAAGCATGCACTCATGTGTGTGGTGATACACAGATGAGTGCATGCAATAGCAACTGTACATTTTGAAAGATTAAAGATTTTGTTGATCTTTGTCCTTTTGGATCTATGTATATTCATGTTGCCTTTGTGAAGTTATCTTTTCATTCTGTTTTGTTCTTCCATTAAAAGTTGAATATCCTTTAGGGGCTCATCTTTGCTTATCTCTCTCATACATGCTCTCTCTCTAACACACACACACACACAGACATGCTCTCTC
>NC_140168.1:196472507-196725007 GCF_963971535.1 Notolepis coatsorum | reverse complement strand
AGTAGCACGGATGGATGGGTCATTCCGACCACGGGCCGATACGGGCCGAGCGTCAGTAGCACGCATGGACGGGTACGTCGTTCCGGTACATGGGCCGATACGAGCCTGGCGTCAGTAGCACACATGGACGGGTCATTCCGGTACACGGGCCGGACATGGGCCTGGGGTCAGTAGCACACATGGACGGGTCATTCCGGTACATGGGCCGATACGGGCCTGGCGTCAGTAGCACACATGGACGGGTCATTCCGGTACACGGGCCGGACATGGGCCTGGGGTCAGTAGCACACATGGACGGGTCATTCCGGTACACAGGCCGATACAGGCCTGGCGTCAGTAGCACACATGGACGGGTCATTCCTGTACACGGGCCGATACGGGCTTGGCGTCAGTAGCACGCATGGACGGGTCAGTGGTTGATAACCACCCCCCCCCCCCCCCCCACCCCCCCAGCTCTGTAACTGGAAAACAAACAAAGTGGCTTGGCCAATCAGCAACAGGTATTCAGGTACTCAGGTACTCAGGGGGGAGGGGAGATGGGGGGGGGGGGAAAGGGGCAGCGGAAGCGAGAGGGACGGTAAATCTGGCACATGCTAACGTAATGTAAACAAATGATCAAGAATCTTTTGCTCCAGAATCGCCAACTCCACCTTTAAAGGGTACATGCATTGCTATTCCCTGCACTATTTGGGCAACTTTACACAATTCCCGTGAGTCTATGGAAGACATCTGTAAGGTTTATTCCAAAAAATGCATTGTTTTATATTTCTAATCAAGTAGTCAAAAGCCAAATTTTTCTCACGTTTCAGGCTGTGTTGGCCTGGCTCCACCCATAAGCACTGTGTAAATGAGTATGTGCTACTGTTGCTTCCCTGCGAGGTCCAGGATGTGTGTAAATTAGTATGTGCTACTGCTGCTTCCCCGCGAGGTCCAGGTTGTGTGTAAATGAGTATGTGCTACTGCTGCTTCCCTGCGAGGTCCAGGTTGTGTGTAAATGAGTATGTGCTACTGCTGCTTCCCTGCAAGGTCCAGGTTGTGTGTGTAGTAGCTTTTAATAGAACATAGATCCTAAACCTCATTGTCCCATAGAAAAGGTCATAAGATTAAGCTTTGATTAGGAAAACAGCTGCCTTAGTAAAGTCAACACAAGAATCCTCCCAACAGGTTGTGTCCCTGGCCACTCAAAATAGCCGGCTGTAAAAGCTAAAAGAAACTGTTTGAACAAGCCAACCTTCTTCCCCTTCGGAAGTGATAGAACAATAAAGCCACCTGGTTCCTAGGGTGGGACAGGAAGGATTTCAGATAAGTCCTAGCGAACACAATGAGGTGATGAGGTTAAAAGGGTCAAAGCGCCCATGAAGTGTTATCAGCTGTTTTACGGCCTGGGGGACACAAGGACATGCAACTGTTAACTTATGTGTGTTTACTGAGGTAGAATGTTTATCATCAATGTGAGACTATTAGGCTGGAGCTTGGTAAATCATGGAGGAACATATTATTAATGAATGCTAAAAGTATAAACTGTATAAAAGAAGATATTGATGTAAGTTAAATGAATGATTAGGCCGTTTAGCTATTCATTGAAAGTCAGTAGACTGTGACAGATTTAATCCCCTGCAAAATAAGACTAGTTTCACTTAAGGTGAAACTAGGCTTAACGTTAACGGAATATGTTCAATTATGATATCTCTGTGTTTATGAGATCAAGGGAAATTCAAATATATATATTGTGAAGATCAATAACCAAAGTATTAAGTTGTTGGACAGTGTTTGTTCTTTGACTGGAAAACAAAGGAAAGTATAGAGTTGGCTGTAAAGCCAACCCCCAATTTCACATTTAAACTTAGCAGGCCTGGGATTGGAGGAAAATAGCTGATGATGTCATTTTGGTGACGTCACTCAGAAACTCCAGGCTTTTGGATTTAAGAGGGGGTGTGGAACGGTGCAGGATACTCTGAAACCAAACCACCAAAGCAACCACACCCATCTCTACACACAGGGGACGACACGCGGAAGCAGAGGAGCAGAACAAAGAACATCATTTTGGAGGGAGAATAGACCTTTAGCTTTGTTCACCAGCAAGAGAACAAAGGCCTTCAACAATTCAACAATCTACTTTCTTACTCTAGTTGGGATCGCAGACGGCATAGTGTCTCGTGATCACAACTATAGCATTCTTTATTTTAATTGAAACAGATCATTTTTGTATGATGTTGTGGATTTTAATAAACCACTCCGTTTGAAATAACTACCCTCTCCTCTCCATTTCTCCTGTGCCGCTGGTCGTCAAACAAAGACCTCCCAGTCTTTGTTAAAAGTACTTTCCAGGGCTTTTAAGGTTTTGTACACAACACAGAGCAGATTAGATATTAGGTTCTGATTTATATCAGAACAATAAGCTCAGGAAAGTGCTACATTTTGGTGCCGTGACCCGGATAACCAGAAGCGACTCGGATGAGAGAAATTTTTTTTTCTCCTCCTTTCTTCATTCTTCAAACTCAACATCAACCAGAGCTGCCGAACTGCGTCAGCTTCGATCCAGAGAAATAGGTGAGTGATGACGAAAAATAGGTTGCTCAGTTCGAACATGGGGGTTGAAAAGTTAAAACCTCATATAGGAATATATGAAGAAGTTGGAAGCCTCATATAGTATTAAATATGTAGGCGTTGGGGGGGCATAACTACTGTATCATAGTGCGGATTGAAGCGTCGGACTACATCGAGTTGAAAAGCCCATTGAATAGTGGGCTCTTTAAAACTGTTGTTGGCAAGTCTCGACAGGGCAAATTCTGGGGAATAGACATACCTAGTCATTTTTCTCGGAACCGGACGCAGCTGAGTTGGTAATTTTTCGCGTATCTGAACAATGAGTGAAATATGTATTTGCGCCAGTGAGATGGAGCGAGTGTCGGCCGGAAGCTGTGACTCAAGCAGCGCCCGGGAGAGATCTGTTCCATCGGACATTAATGCAATAGTTCAACGTTGTTTGGATTACGTAATCAGAAGTTGTAAGTACGAAAAGCGATCGATATGGATACAGGGGGCTTGTTATGGATCATGAGAATTACCGTGAAAGTGATATGACGGGGGAGGCCTTTCTGGAGTTAGCGTAGGCCTTATTATGTATTAATCCAGAGGCAGCCGTGACGTTTCAATTCGACGCATCGAGCTCTCTGCATTAATATCGGCCGACTAAATGAAGATTATGCCCAAATTGGTGTGATCGAGGGATCAAGACGAAGGGATTGTCTACAAATGGAGATTTGTGGATTACAGAAAACCCTTAGTCGGGGCGATCCGTTTTTAGTGCGTTTAAACTCTAGATCATATTACGACACGTCCGTCGTGATAATTGGCGAACAATAGTACTTAAGAACAATGCGGTTCAAAATAACTGGTTGTAAACTTAAACATTCAGTATAGTTAAAGTGTACGATTGCACTTGGTCTCGTTTTTAATAGTCGCACGGAAGTTATTGAATAGAGTGAAACGAAATGTGAAAACTGCCGCGCGGACGTTCTAGTAACAATAGTATGTAAATCTGAATGGATGTTTGTGTTTTTATTTGTGGTTAGGAGTGGCAATAATATGTATGTTTGAATGATGGCTATGGTTAGGAATGATTGATGAAACGTATGAGTTTATTGTTGTATTATTATGAAATTTAAATGACCAAACAGCCGTGGGGAAATGTAATAGTATAACGGCGGTTTTTCGAGGGCCGTTGGAACACAGCAGCGGTTAGGTGCTACGTTAGCCTGGGGGCGACCGGAGAATGCTAGTGACGAAGCGGCGTAGTTTCGAGTGTATAAAGTCGATCGGTGGTGTCATGGGATTACGGGGATGTGTAAGGCACTTTAAAATTTTCAAATTCGACGCGGATAAAGTAGTTGTTTAATGTTTTAAGGGATCGGGATGGAATGGAATGTTGACCCGGAAGTCGTCCTGAGCACCGCGGAAGTGAAGGCGGCGGGGTCAAGCTAGTGTTTTGTGAGAGCCTGTGTGATGTAATGTTTTTATTTTTTTGATTAAATCTCTACACTGGCGTTTTGAGAGGATTAGGGTTCTGTTGTGGGAAAAGTGGTGTTGTGTTAACATTGCGAGGTGTCGGCCCGCGCTGCGAAATGGGACAATGGGCCGTTGGGGAACGTTATTATGGTATCGTGGGTGAAGCTAAGCTAATGCTAACTAGCCGCGCTAACGGCTAAGCGGTCGCCGGTTGTGACGTCATAAGGGTGCGTGGAGCGAAGGACGGACTGGCGGCCTGCGCTGGGCTAGAGCTAACGAAGCTAATATGCTAAGCTAACTGTGCTAACGACATAGCATGACAAGACTCTCGGGATATCTCGCGATGAGGCGGCCATCTTGAGTAGGGACGCCGGGCGTCCATTGTTGAGGGGAAGGTGGAGTTTATTTAGGAATGCGGTAGGGGGCAGCAGGGGACATGGTGAGTTTCCATTCGAAACTGGTTTTGGGTTCTGCACACAGAACGATTTCATTTAGAGGTTAGTTTAATAATAGGATTAGATTGTTATGCTTTAATCTGGTGGTGGAATGTGGGGCCCAGGTCCCCCCCTCCCCCTTTCTCTCTTCCCCACCTCTCTCTCTCCCGCTCTCTCCCTCCCTCTCTCTCCCTCCCTCTCTCACCCCCCCCCTCTCTCTCTCTCTCACTCCCTCTCTCTCCCTGAAGCCCCCCCTCTCCCTCTTTCCCTCCCTCCTCTCCCTCTCTCCCTCCCTCTCTTTCCCTCTCCATAACCCCCTCTCTCTCTCTCTCTTTCTCCCTCCCCCTCACTCCCCGCATGGTCATGTGGCACAGGCAGTATTGTAATGAGGTGTTAAATGGACGAGGACTCTCGCTTAGAGGTTACCTCCTCCACCTCTAATCCATTTTCTTTTCCCCCCTCGGCCCCCCCCGGAAACGCTCTCTCTTTCTCTCCTAGTTTGGGCTTATATATTGTTTAATGTTATTCTTTATAGGTTTCAAACACAGTGTATTGTTAGATTTATTGTTTATTGTTATTCACTGTAGGATTCAAAGGTAGTTTGTTAAGTTTTGGACTGGTTTATTGTATGTTGTTAGTCTCTGTAGGTTCCAAATACAGTTTTATTGTTATTTTTTGGGGATTTCTAGTGCTGGTAGTGGTATTGGCTGGCGTTAGGGCGATGACGTTGTAGCAACCGGCGGTGGGGCCGTACTCTCTGGCTCTCTCCAGGTCTCCGGCCACCTTCCGGTCTCTTGATTTGACGGAGAAGTAAAGCGCTGCTGACACGGGGCAACGCTGTAGACTTCGTGTCAGTGTCTTTTGTGTGGCGTTCATGTTGGTGGGCCGTAAGTCGGAGCATATTTTGAGGACAGGTTGGGGACTCTCCACACAGATGGACCTGCGTGTGAGGGGTTACTCTGCTCGGCTGCACCTGCGATGGCGGTGTTGGTAGACAGATCGTCGTGGCTCGCTGTCTGCCTCCACGCGTTGACGGGGATGCGCTATGTGTGCGACTCGTCGATGCTCGCTGCCACACTGCGCGCATTTTCATTTTAACGGGGGTACGGGGACTGCTGGACGTCGTGGCGGGGGTGGTAGACAGATCGTCGTGGCTCGCTGTCTGCCACCGCGCATTAACGGGGGTGCGCTATGCATGCACTCGTCAAAAGCTCGCTGCCACACTACGCGCATTGAGTTATATTGTGTGTGGATATTTGGGTGAAGGTGGTTAAGGTGGTTAATTTGAGTCAGAGGTGCTGTGTGTGGGCAGCAGTGGTTGAGAGTTTTAAGTAATTTGGATATCCTTGAGTAGGAAGCCCGGGGTTTCGCGTTCCAGGTTGCAAACTGGGGCGGGCGCCGTTGGGCCACAAGTCAGGCTGACCAGTGAGATGTCATTGGTCTGCAGGGATTTCAATATGGGGGTAGTGTCGGCGCCTGTGGTTTAATAAACAGGTTGTGTGACACTGTTCCCGAGGCACGAGAATTCAGGGACATGAGTCACTGAAAATTGATTTCTATTCTCGTGAGAAGTGGGTTTAACACCTATGTGGTTAGGTGTTACGGGGGAATGTGTAGGAATTGTGGGCAAAATTGTGTGTGAAATATGGGTATTACTGATATGTAAAATGTGATGTGAGCGGAATACATTTTTAGGCTTTCTTAGTAATAGAAATAAATAGTTACACATAGAAGGAAAGATTAGAATTAAATATACACATAGCCATTTGCAAAGAGCAATAAGAGTTAAAGTGCTTTTATTCACCTGAATTATAAAAGTTAAAGTGATTTTAGTCGCCTAAATTACCATATCCAGCACAGGTGTTTAGAAATGATAGGCTGTGAATAACAAATTTCTGATTGACCAACAGAAGGGAAAAGGCTGATGCGATATAGGGTTCCCCGGAGTTGTGTGAAGGAGCATGACAACGGGATTGGGAGATCCAGTTTTCCGATGGAGACAACTGAAAAACTATTAAGGCCGTGTCGTTAATAATTCAAAAGAAAATTGCACAAATGCTCTCTTAAGTGATATTAGTATAGAAGAAGCCCGACATTCCATGCTTAAAGATAAATGATGGATTGTGAAAGGGAAATGCCACTGATAATTAAGTGTATGCTTTTTCTTTTCTCTCTTCACAGCTGCTCCAGGGCGGACAGGGCAGTGCTGACAATTCCGAACTCCGAACGGGGGATCAAATTGACTTTGAAAGTCTGGGTATAGTATCACAAAGCATTTTGTCAATTCCTGTTTGCACCAATAACTCTGCCAGTGTGAGTGATATTAACTCAAGTTTGTAAAGATAGTTTAAATACAGAGAAACTTGCTTTCCAAACGGTGAAATTTGAGTGTATGAGAGCACGTGTGAATGATTAATATAGAGCAGATTCACTAACTTTGATAGGAGCAATTAGAAGCAAAAATAGGGTAACCAAAACTGGACAAATAGTCTAGTTCATTAAGCCATAGTGTAATAAATAGAAGCAATATAAAAATGGCCAACGGTAGTCAGGCCACTGGGGGGGGCATGCCGATAACCTCTGCAGACGTTTCATTGACCGAATTGAACAGTGACGTTAACTTGATTGATTTGAATGTGACTGACTCCCCTCTTGAGACCAGTGTGATGGAGGGACTGGAAATAATGTCTTTAACTCCAACACAGGGGGGTCCTGCGCCAGAACAACAACAAAAGCCAAGGAAAAAACCTTGGCAGTCACGGGGACGAGGTGGAAACAAGAGAGGGAGTGCGAATGGATCCAAGGCACAGTCAATTGTGTGTTGGATGTGCGGGAATCTCTGCCATATTTCTAAAGACTGTGAGCGGGACTATCTATCCACCACAGGAGGCCCTCGTTGGGGGAACAGGAGAGGGGGCACGAATGAAAACCAAGGTCGGTATCAAGTGCAGTGTCCACGGCCCGTAAGCTTCCCCTGTCCAGGACCCCCTCGGCACCGGAGCCAAGATGAGAAGCGGGGCCCAGCGATGGGAAGTCAAACCGCCAGTGCTGAGATGGGGGAAGAGGCGGCGTCCTATAGACAACAGAGAGCGTTTATAGCAGCGTTCGAACGACATGAGGCAGTTCATCGAGATCTGATGAAGACACAGCTGGAGATCGGTCAAGCCGCACATGAGACGCAGAGACTGGAGCAAGAATGGGCGAGAAAGTATGTACTGCTAGATAGTACAGCGATAGGGGTCCTGCTTTGGGCGTCGGAATTAGCCGCACACGAGACTCAGAGACTGGAACAAGAACTGGCGAGAAAGACTGCACTACTAGATAGTACAGCACTTGAGATCATGCTTCGGGCGTCGGAGTTAGGCCGCCTTGATCTAACAATGTCTTGTGCCCCGTCGCCTGGACAGATAGCGGGACCCTCCCCAGAACAGGCTCAAGGGAACCATGGCGGTGATGGCAGACAGCAAGGACATGCTCTGGGCCCGATGACCCCAGGGCCATCCGATCACAGGCGGGCGGCCCACCGGGTCCCACAACCGAGGGGACAAGGATAGGTTTGCTGGATCTGTGGACTGAAAGGTCATTTTCAAAGGTCATGTCTGCAGAGGCCACCGGCAGAATAAAAATATATACAACTGATTAGGGTAAAGATGGAATAAATTGAATAAAAAAGAAAATATATGCTCCTGATTAGAATAAAAATAGAATAAAAAATAAATAGAGGGGTTAGGTGATTAGGTTATGAATGGAAGTTACTAAAATGGATGTGTGACTAACTGACAGATGCATGAACTAATCAGACTAACAAGAAAATCAAATCATGTTAAACAGTTAATATTAGGTATTCAATATTAGACAGTGTGATGATGTGACACTGCAGAAGCTAGTGGTCAGTAGATTATCCATGCTTGATCAACATTCAGATTGGTCAAAGGGTGGACTGCATGATTAAGAAATTAAAAAGACCCATAGCTGTTCCTAGGTTTTTATGGTATTGATAGATGGATATTAACAGTTATGAGTAATAGATATAGGTGTTTATTTTTATTTCTGCAGAATTTCTCTTTTCTAGTGTGTTACGAGCAATTCCGGGAGCGTTCATTTTGTTTATTCATTTGATTTTTCCATTTTTGTTTCTTAGTTAATACGGGGGTGCATAAGCCCCTAGATAATAGGTTAATTTTGTTTCTAAGAGTGAGTTGAAAAGAAAAAAGAAATGCTCACAAGTTTGGTTTATTTTTTTCAATTATTGTTTTGGGCATGTTTTTTCTTTGTTTGTTTTTGTTTCTTTTCTATATTTTTTTCTTAGGGTACCTGACAAGCTGGGAGTGATCTCGACACATCAGGACTGGGTAGTATATGTCTATATAATGGACTGAGAACAAAGTGAATGGACATGAGCTGGTTCATGGATTTTTGTTCTCCGCCCATTAAAAATCCGGATCTAGGATCTGGGGGTGTGTCGTGATTGGTGAAGTGTTGGGAAGCATGATTCTCTGTACATTGATAAGCTCAGTAGGTTTTGGTCGCTATTGGCCAAATAGTCTTTGTGTAGGGTGTGGACATGTGCAATTGATGATTGGCTTGTGGGGGACTCTGTTGGCTTGGTAAAGGCTGACAGAGCATGTGGAAGATGTGTGTTTAAGGCGGACTGTGATTTGTTGCCATATATGTAGGACTACTGGGAGAGAGGGTGTGTCAGTACTGGCTGTCCAAGCCCGGTGGCAGCTGTCCAGGGACGAAGGTAATGATGTTTGAATGTTATTCCACATCAAAGGATGGTGGGTTATACTGTTTTGACAGCATAATATAAGGAGAGCCATGTGAATTTTTCTGAATTTTGAATATTAACGATCTAGAAGCCATAAAATATATAGAAAAATGATTTGGAAAAGAAAGTTGTCAGAACTCAGACCTGTAAAGAGTGTCTGAGGGAGGAAAAATATGGATTCTCAATCAATTGTTGTGGTATAAGTAACCTGCACTGTCCATCGAAGCGATATATAATCACTGCAGGATACGAATGGGAGATTGGGGAACCGGCAGGCATCCGAGTGTGGTACGAGGCAGACCAAGGATTCCATCAGTACTGGGGAACCAGACACTGGCTAGTGTCTACCCAGAGGTCCATGGGGAATCACAACACTGCGGGTACAAGAGATCCAGGAGAAGCCTAACTCTCAAGCGTTGAGAGTTCCGGCCAACGCAGTGACCGGGTCTTGAGGCTTCGGAGGGGAACGAGAGAGGCCAAACGACAGGCAATCTACGAGGAGACAGGCTGCTAGGCCTCAGCAACAACTCCGGCTGTCAACAGACAGGCTGCAAGGCCTTAGCAATTGACCAGGGTGTCAACAAGCGAAAGGGTGGAGCTGCTATCGCCCCTATCTACGACCAGGCGGAGGGGGGGAGAAGCAAACCTCTTCCACTAATCCGAGGGTCAACGGGGGTTGAGCAGCCAGCGATGACCTCCTCACAGCCGTGACAGCGACACCCGAGGAAAGAGCTCCTGGTTCAACTGAAACAGCAATACAGCAGGGGGTCCTACCCCTATAGAGTTCGGCACGAGGTCTCGACAGAAGACGGGGTGGGATGATGTCTAATTCCACCTCCCAGAGTTGGTTGTAGCATTCAGCAGTCGTGAACTGCACCAGCTCTGAGAAATAAGGAGGGGGCCAGGTCAATCTAGAAAACATTGACCCCCCCCCCAGTCAGAATTTGACAAACCCACAGTGGAAACCAGTGGAAATTGATCCTGGTACGAAAAAGCGTGTCAAAGACTGCACACGGGGCACAATAACCAAAATGGACTGCTAATAAAGATGTTTGAGTTTATAAGTATACATAAGAAATAGATGTAAAAAAGAATGTGGTGTTGATTTTTAGGATCCGAGTGTGGCAAACCGTATGTATTTGTTATGGTTTGTAACCGACCCCAATCGCACAACACAAGACAGGTATGATGGTTTGCCAAGAAACAGATATTTATTGAAACACAGGGAAAAACAGGGAAAAGGGCACTGTCCCTTTAAGGGAGAATCACAAATACAGGAATATAATATGAGGGGAAGGAAGGGTGCCTTTAAGAGGCGGGCAGGAAAAAGGGAACACTATGGGAAGGTAAGGGAACGCCTAAGGGAAGGTTAAGGGAACGCCTTGGGACAGAGGAACTAGAGACTAGGTAAACAAGGGACAAGGAGAACTAGGGAGAGAGGACTAGGGACTAGGAGAGCTAGGGATAGAGGACTAGGGACTGAGGCCCGCGGAGGCGGGCTGGGGAACAGGGAGGAACTGGGAGGACAGGTGGAAATCATCTGGGCCGCTCTGCAGGACAGAGGAGATAGTTAATGCACAAAGGGAAAAAACAGAGCAGGTGCAGAACAGTCCAAATAACAAAGTGAACAAAGTAATAATATCTTCGTGTGACAAACACACAGGGGGAGATGTAAAGTCCAAAAATACTATTCTAAGTGAGAACCAAAAACAGAGGCAATACGCTGGGAGATGAAATGTCCAAACTAACTAACAGAGGCAATACGCTGGGAGATGAAATGTCCAAACTAACTAACAGAGGCAATACGCTGGGAGAGTGACATCACAATCAAAACTCACCCAGCGTATGCGTAATGGTACAGGAACAGCAGCGGCGGGGTGCCGGCTGTCCGAGCCGAGGACAGAGTGGTGCTGGAACAGGCGGCGGTGGCGAGGGTATCGCCACCGGGGAGCCGGCAGTCCGAGCCGAGGACAGAGTGGTGCTGGAACAGGCGGCGGTGGCGAAGGTGTCGTCACCGGGTAGCCGACTGTCGGAGCCGAGGACAGAGTGGTGCTGGAACAGGCGGCGGTGGCGAAGGTGTCGTCACCGGGTAGCCGACTGTCGGAGCCGAGGAACAGAGTGGTGCTGGAACAGGCGGCGGTGGCGAAGGTGTCGTCACCGGGTAGCCGACTGTCGGAGCCGAGGAACAGAGTGGTGCTGGAACAGGCGGCGGTGGCGAAGGTGTCGTCACCGGGTAGCCGACTGTCGGAGCCGAGGAACAGAGTGGTGCGCCACTGCTTGAGTGCGCACCGGAACCGAGGGACGCGTCGGGGTGCGTCTGCGAGGAGGAGTGTGCCAAGCACGAAGGTCTAGAAGATGCGCGTTGCGCGCTGGTCTGGAGAGCGTGCCAAGCTCGAGGGTTCTTGGAAGATGCGCGTTGCGCGCTGGTCTGGAGAGCGTGCCAAGCTCGAGCGTCCTTGGAAGATGCGCGTTGCGCGCTGGTCTGGAGAGCGTGCCAAGCTCGAGGGTTCTTGGAAGATGCGCGTTGCGCGCTGGTCTGGAGAGCGTGCCAAGCTCGAGCGTCCTTGGAAGATGCGCGTTGCGCGCTGGTCTGGAGAGCGTGCCAAGCTCGAGGGTTCTTGGAAGATGCGCGTTGCGCGCTGGTCTGGAGAGCGTGCCAAGCTCGAGCGCCCTTGGAAGATGCGCGTTGCGCGCTGGTCTGGAGAGCGTGCCAAGCTCGAGCGTCCTTGGAAGATGCGCGTTGCGCGCTGAGGACTGGAGAGCGTCTGCGCTGGTCTGGATGTGCGTCAGGACGAACAGCTGCGCGGGGGTCTGCAGTGGAACGCTGGGGTGCCTCCCGTGGAAGTACAGGGAGCGCAGACCAGTCTCCCCCACAGGCAACGGCGACAGCTGGCGAAGGCTGGAGCAAACATCTCGACGCCGGAGAATGGAACAGCATAGGCAGACAGAGGATCTCCCGAAAGAGTCTAGATGTTTAGAGAATATGACTCGGCAAGTATACAACACGACCCCACGCCAAAACGAGGGGAAGCGCCCTGGTATTTAAAGCCCACAGGGGGACTAATTAGCCTGCCACCACAGGTGCGAGAGATAATAGAATATCGAACAGGTGTGGCCACTAAGGGTAAGGAACGAGAGGGTGGGGGCTAGAGAGAGTGAGTGAGAAGGGAAAATAAACAGTATAGAAGGGAAATAAACAGTATAGGCTTAAAGAAACAGAGAAAAGGTAGTGAGCAGCGGGCAAAACCTCACAGTATCCCCCCCTCCAACGGGAGCCACCCGGCGACCCAAAACAAATACAGACAGAGTGGCAGGGGGCAAAACAAGAGGTACTGGCCAAGCCAGCAGGGGAAGCCACCACAAGAGTGGGGCTAGCAAAAGAAACAGGGTCGCCGAGGGGTAACTGGGGGAACTGGTCTAGAGGAACCGGTCTAGAGGAACTAGTCTAGAGGAACTGGTCTAGAGAACTGGTCTAGAGGAACTGGTCTAGAGGGACTGGGTCTAGAGAACTGGTCTAGAGCAACTGGTCTAGAGGAACTGAGGGGCAAGCAGGGTAGCAAAGGGGTAACCATGGTAGCACCGGGAAAGGGCTAGCAGAGGGAAGGTTGCTGCCAGGGCACTGATAGCTACAGGGCCTATGCTAGCTGTACTGCTACATCAACATAGAGGCTGCGCAAGCTGCCGGACTAGGCTAGCAGAGGGAAAGGGTAGTCCTAGCAGTGGGATAAACTACACAAAAAAGTGGAGGCCATGCAGAGGGACCGGGTTAGCTGCTTGGGCCTGGCTAGCTACAGGGCCTATGCCAGCTGCAAGGCTGCATCAACATAGAGGCTGTGCTAACAGCCGGGGCCAAGCTAGCAGACCGGGGCCATGCAGAGGGAAACTGGGTTAGCCGCCAGGGCACGGCTAGCTACAGGGCCTATGCCAGCAGCAAGGGCTGCATAAACATAGAGGCTGTGCTAGCAGCCGGGGCTAAGCTAGCAGACAGGGGCTCTGCTGAGGGACTGGGTTAGCTGCCAGGGCATGGCTAGCTACAGGGGGGTCAAACAGGGCAAACGGGAAGCAAACAGGGGAGCTAACCGGGGAGACTAACAAGCTAAACAGGGGAGTAACAGGCTAACAAGGGAGCTAAACAGGACTAACAAGGAAGCTAAACTGGGCTAACAGGGAAGCTAGAGGGGAGACTAACAAGCTAACAGGGGAGCTAACAGGGCTAACAGGGGAGCTAGAGGGAACAAGAAAAAAAAAAGGCAAACTCAACATACACAGTCTGTGCTGGCTGGGGTCGTAGACTTGGTGGGGTCGTACTGTTATGGTTTGTAACCGACCCCAATCGCACAACACAAGACAGGTATGATGGTTTGCCAAGAAACAGATATTTATTGAAACACAGGGAAAAACAGGGAAAAGGGCACTGTCCCTTTAAGGGAGAATCACAAATACAGGAATATAATATGAGGGGAAGGAAGGGTGCCTTTAAGAGGCGGGCAGGAAAAAGGGAACACTATGGGAAGGTAAGGGAACGCCTAAGGGAAGGTTAAGGGAACGCCTTGGGACAGAGGAACTAGAGACTAGGTAAACAAGGGACAAGGAGAACTAGGGAGAGAGGACTAGGGACTAGGAGAGCTAGGGATAGAGGACTAGGGACTGAGGCCCGCGGAGGCGGGCTGGGGAACAGGGAGGAACTGGGAGGACTGGTGGAAATCATCTGGGCCGCTCTGCAGGACAGAGGAGATAGTTAATGCACAAAGGGAAAAAACAGAGCAGGTGCAGAACAGTCCAAATAACAAAGTGAACAAAGTAATAATATCTTCGTGTGACAAACACACAGGGGGAGATGTAAAGTCCAAAAATACTATTCTAAGTGAGAACCAAAAACAGAGGCAATACGCTGGGAGATGAAATGTCCAAACTAACTAACAGAGGCAATACGCTGGGAGATGAAATGTCCAAACTAACTAACAGAGGCAATACGCTGGGAGATGAAATGTCCAAACTAACTAACAGAGGCAATACGCTGGGAGAGTGACATCACAATCAAAACTCACCCAGCGTATGCGTAATGGTACAGGAACAGCAGCGGCGGGGTGCCGGCTGTCCGAGCCGAGGACAGAGTGGTGCTGGAACAGGCGGCGGTGGCGAGGGTATCGCCACCGGGGAGCCGGCAGTCCGAGCCGAGGACAGAGTGGTGCTGGAACAGGCGGCGGTGGCGAAGGTGTCGTCACCGGGTAGCCGACTGTCGGAGCCGAGGACAGAGTGGTGCTGGAACAGGCGGCGGTGGCGAAGGTGTCGTCACCGGGTAGCCGACTGTCGGAGCCGAGGAACAGAGTGGTGCTGGAACAGGCGGCGGTGGCGAAGGTGTCGTCACCGGGTAGCCGACTGTCGGAGCCGAGGAACAGAGTGGTGCTGGAACAGGCGGCGGTGGCGAAGGTGTCGTCACCGGGTAGCCGACTGTCGGAGCCGAGGAACAGAGTGGTGCGCCACTGCTTGAGTGCGCACCGGAACCGAGGGACGCGTAGGGGTGCGTCTGCGAGGAGGAGTGTGCCAAGCACGAAGGTCTAGAAGATGCGCGTTGCGCGCTGGTCTGGAGAGCGTGCCAAGCTCGAGGGTTCTTGGAAGATGCGCGTTGCGCGCTGGTCTGGAGAGCGTGCCAAGCTCGAGCGTCCTTGGAAGATGCGCGTTGCGCGCTGGTCTGGAGAGCGTGCCAAGCTCGAGGGTTCTTGGAAGATGCGCGTTGCGCGCTGGTCTGGAGAGCGTGCCAAGCTCGAGCGTCCTTGGAAGATGCGCGTTGCGCGCTGGTCTGGAGAGCGTGCCAAGCTCGAGGGTTCTTGGAAGATGCGCGTTGCGCGCTGGTCTGGAGAGCGTGCCAAGCTCGAGCGTCCTTGGAAGATGCGCGTTGCGCGCTGGTCTGGAGAGCGTGCCAAGCTCGAGCGTCCTTGGAAGATGCGCGTTGCGCGCTGAGGACTGGAGAGCGTCTGCGCTGGTCTGGATGTGCGTCAGGACGAACAGCTGCGCGGGGGTCTGCAGTGGAACGCTGGGGTGCCTCCCGTGGAAGTACAGGGAGCGCAGACCAGTCTCCCCCACAGGCAACGGCGACAGCTGGCGAAGGCTGGAGCAAACATCTCGACGCCGGAGAATGGAACAGCATAGGCAGACAGAGGATCTCCCGAAAGAGTCTAGATGTTTAGAGAATATGACTCGGCAAGTATACAACACAACCCCACGCCAAAACGAGGGGAAGCGCCCTGGTATTTAAAGCCCACAGGGGGACTAATTAGCCTGCCACCACAGGTGCGAGAGATAATAGAATATCGAACAGGTGTGGCCACTAAGGGTAAGGAACGAGAGGGTGGGGGCTAGAGAGAGTGAGTGAGAAGGGAAAATAAACAGTATAGAAGGGAAATAAACAGTATAGGCTTAAAGAAACAGAGAAAAGGTAGTGAGCAGCGGGCAAAACCTCACAGTATTTTATCCAAGTATGATTTAAAATGTCTTAATTCTTATCCAGGTAGTAGTAAGCAGAAGATCTATGTTTGACATAATTAAGGATAGTTAAACTATCCGAGTGTGGAAACTGTAGTAGCTTTTAATAGAACATAGATCCTAAACCTCATTGTCCCATAGAAAAGGTCATAAGATTAAGCTTTGATTAGGAAAACAGCTGCCTTAGTAAAGTCAACGCAAGAATCCTCCCAACAGGTTGTGTCCCTGGCCACTCAAAATAGCCGGCTGTAAAAGCTAAAAGAAACTGTTTGAACAAGCCAACCTTCTTCCCCTTCGGGAGTGATAGAACAATAAAGCCACCTGGTTCCTAGGGTGGGACAGGAAGGATTTCAGATAAGTCCTAGCGAACACAATGAGGTGATGAGGTTAAAAGGGTCAAAGCGCCCATGAAGTGTTATCAGCTGTTTTACGGCCTGGGGGACACAAGGACATGCAACTGTTAACTTATGTGTGTTTACTGAGGTAGAATGTTTATCATCAATGTGAGACTATTAGGCTGGAGCTTGGTAAATCATGGAGGAACATATTATTAATGAATGCTAAAAGTATAAACTGTATAAAAGAAGATATTGATGTAAGTTAAATGAATGATTAGGCTGTTTAGCTATTCATTGAAAGTCAGTAGACTGTGACACTTAAGGTGAAACTAGGCTTAACGTTAACGGAATATGTTCAATTATGATATCTCTGTGTTTATGAGATCAAGGGAAATTCAAATATATATATTGTGAAGATCAATAACCAAAGTATTAAGTTGTTGGACGGTGTTTGTTCTTTGACTCGAAAACAAAGGAAAGTATAGAGTTGGCTGTAAAGCCAACCCCCAATTTCACATTTAAACTTAGCAGGCCTGGGATTGGAGGAAAATAGCTGATGATGTCATTTTGGTGACGTCACTCAGAAACTCCAGGCTTTTGGATTTAAGAGGGGGTGTGGAACGGTGCAGGAGACTCTGAAACCAAACCACCAAAGGAACCACACCCATCTCTTCACACAGGCGACGACGACGGCGGAAGCAGAGGAGCAGAACAAAGAACATCATTTTGGAGGGAGAATAGACCTTTAGCTTTGTTCACCAGCAAGAGAACAAAGGCCTTCAACAATTCAACCATCTACTTTCTTAGTCTAGTTGGGATTGCAGACGGCATAGTGTCTTGTGATCACAACTATAGCATTCTTTATTTTAATTGAAACAGATCATTTTTGTATGATGTTGTGGATTTTAATAAACCACTCCGTTTGAAATAACTACCCTCTCCTCTCCATTTCTCCTGTGCCGCTGGTCGTCAAACAAAGACCTCCCAGTCTTTGTTTAAAGTACTTTCCAGGGCTTTTAAGGTTTTGTACACAACGCAGAGCAGATTAGATATTAGGTTCTGATTATATCAGAACAATAAGCTCAGGAAAGTACTACATGTGTAAATGAGTATGTGCTACTGTTGCTTCCCTGCGAGGTCCAGGTTGTGTGTAAATGAGTATGTGCTACTGCTGCTTCCCTGCGAGGTCCAGGTTGTGTGTAGTTTTAGAAGCAGCCGAGTGCCATTTTACAGACATTTTCTAAAGTAGACAAAAAAGTTAAAAGCCATTACACCCGGCGAGGCAGAGTTTACAGACACTGAACAGTTCATCATATAGATCTATTTTCCCTCACGACAGAAAAAGAGCAGGAGGAGACAGTAAGCAGAGGAGGAGGAGGAGGAGGAGGAGGAGGAGGAGGAGGAGGAGGAGAGAGGAGCAGGAGGAGGAGGAGGAGGAGGAGAGAGGAGCAGGAGGAGGAGGAGGAGGAGCATCAGGAAGAGGAGGAGGAGGAGGATGAGGAGGAAGAGGAGGAGGAGGAACAGGAGACAGATGAGGAGCAGGAGGAGCAGGAGGGGGAGCAGGAGGAGTAAGAGGAAGAGGAGGAGGAGGTGGGGGGGGAGGAGCAGGAGGAGGATGAGGAAGAGGAGAAGGGGGAAGAGGAGCAGGAGGAGGAGGAGGAGGAGAGGAGGACCAGGAGGAGGAGGAGCAGGAGGAGGGAGAATGAAGAGGAGGAGGAGGAGGAAGAGGAGGAGCAGGAAGAGAAGGAGGAGGAGCAGAAGGAGGAGGAGCAGGAGGAGGAGGATAAGCAGAAGGAGGAGGATGAGAAGCAGAAGGAGGAGGAGGAGGAGCAGAAGGAGGATGAGACAGTAAGCAGAGGAGGAGGAGGAGGAGGAGGAGGAGGAGGAGGAGGAGGAGGAGGAGGAGGAGGAGGAGGAGGAGGAGGAGGAGGAGAGAGGAACAGGAGGAGGAGCATCAGGAAGAGGAGGAGCAGGAGCAGGAGGAGGAGGATAAGCAGAAGGAGGAGGAGGAGGAAGAGGAGAAGGAGGAGGAGAAGCAGGAGGAGGATGAGGAGGAGCAGGAGGAGGAAGAGGAGGAGGAGCAGAAGGAGAAGGAGGAGGAAGAGGAGGAGCAGGAGGAGGAGCAGGAGGAGGATGGGGAGGAGGAGAAGGAGGGAGAGGAGGGAGGAGGAGGAGCAGAAGGAGAAGGGGGAGGATGAGGAGGAAGAGGAGGAGAAGGAGGAGGATGAGGAGGAAGAGGAGGAGGACGAGGATGAGGAGGAGCAGGAGGAGGAGGACAAGGAGAAGGGGCAGAAGGATGAGCAGAAGGAGGAGGAGGAGAAGGAGCAGAAGGATGAGGAGGAGGAGGAGCAGAAGGAGGAGGAGGAGGAGCAGGAGGAGGTGGAGGAGAAGGAGCAGAATGAGGAGGAGGAGAAGGAGGAAGAGGAGCAGGAGAAGGAGGAGGAAGAGGATGAGAAGAAGGAGGAGGAGGAAGAGGAGAAGGAGCAGTAGGAGGAGGAGGAGAAGGAGGAGGAAGAGGAGAAGGAGCAGTAGGAGGAGGAGGAGAAGGAGGAGGAGGAGGAGGAGCAGGAGGAGGAGGATGAGGAGGAGGAGCAGAGGAGGAGGATAGGAGGAGCAGGAGGAGGAGGAGCAGAGTAGGAGGAGGAGCAGAAGGAGGAGGAGGAGGAGGAGGGAGAGGAGGAGCAGGAGGAGGAGGAGAAGGAGGAGGAGGAAGAGGAGAAGGAGAAGGAGGAGGAGGAGGATGAGGAGCAGGAGGAGGAGGATGAGGAGGAGGAGCAGAGGAGGAGTAGGATAGGAGGAGCAGGAGGAGGAGGAGCAGAGGAGGAGGAGCAGAAGGAGGAGGAGGAGGAGGAGGAGGAGGGAGAGGAGGAGCAGGAGGAGGAGGAGGATAAGGAGGAGGAGGAAGAGGAGAAGGAGAAGGAGGAGGAGGAGGAGGAGGAGGAGGATGAGGAGGAGGAGGAGGAGGAGGAGGAGGAGCAGAGGAGGAGGAGGATAGGAGGAGCAGGAGGAGGAGGAGCAGAGGAGGAGGAGGAGCAGAAGGAGGAGGATGAGGAGGGAGAGGAGGAGCAGGAGGAGGAGGAGGAGGAGGAGGGAGGCGCAGGAGAAGGAGCAGCAGGAAGAGGAGAAGGAGGAGGAGGAGGAGGACGGCATTCTGCTGACAGTGACTGGTTTCCTTCACGTTCTGCAGCCTCTCTCTGTCCCACGGCCCCTGAGGGTCATTCATTGCAAATAACGCTGTAATTATTTGGGGTCGTCTAACCGGCCGTAAGAGTAACCATGCGGGACGGCGGGACGTGCCCCTCGTTTCCTGAAGACGAGGCCGGGACAGAAGGGGGTCGCGTGAGGACAACTCTGTGATGCTACATTTTAGAATGGTTTGACTCAGCCGCGACTATAAATTATGCCGCAGTGTGTAAATAATAAAGGCGAACTCTGCACTGCGCCTCTCTACCGTGGTAGAAACCCACAGGTAACATTACTCATAATGCCCTTTGTCATAACGCGTGTGTAACACATCAGTGAAAGCTGCTGAGGCATTTTAATGATGAGTATGATAGGTGGGTAGTGTGTGTGTGTGTGCGTGTGTGTGTGCGTGCGTGTGCGTGTGCGTGTGCGTGTGTGTGTGTGTGTGTGTGTGTGTGTGTGTGTGTGTGTGTACCGCACCCTAAACGACACTACTGACTTATGGATGCGCCAGTAACGTGTTGTTATGACAATGACACATTTAATCCTTTCAGGTGCGTTTCTTGGAATTCTATATTGGAGCTCAAAATGGTAAATGGTGCATTTATTTAGCTTTACAATTATTGGTCCTCACATTCACCCACTCACTCACACATTCACACACCGATGGCTGAGGCGACCATGCAAGGTGCCAACCTGCACATCGGGAGCAGTTAGAGGGTGTGGGTAATTTGTCCCCGAAGCCTGTTTTTGGGATCTGAAAAGGAAAATAAAAATAAAACGTCTTTTTATATATATATATATATTTAAAAAAAAATACGTTTTATTTTTATTTTCCTTTTTAATTAAAAATGAAGGATCGAGCGTTCGTTCGAAAAACCCTGACGAAGTTCAATTAAATCAACTTTCTTTAATGAATATAACTCATCAGTTTATTTTAATAAACTAATCTTTATCTGCAACTGTGAAGAAAAACCAGAATGAATAAAAAAAAAAAGATAATAATATTTGTTTTATTATTTTGTATTATCAAAAATAAAAAATTCGAATGTTGATTTAGAATTCAAATGCCAACGTAACGAACGAAGGTTCGAACGTTCGAGCGTTTGGGCTCAGCCCTAGTGGGTAAGTGCCTTGCTCAATGACACATTGACACAAGGAACCTTCTGATTACCAGACGAGCACCCTACCTCCTGAGCCACTGTCGCCCCTTGAGCTACTGTAGAGCCCAAAAAAACATATTTAAGAAGTCCTTCATCACACATGCCATTGCTTTGATGAATTTTTTATTTTTTTTATTTTAACCATGGTACTGGTTAGGTACCTGACGCCCTGTCCCTGTTTTTGATGTTGTTGTTGTTTCTCTTTTTGTCTATGTACAGTATTAGGCTGTTTTGGTTTTCTTTTGTGGTGTTTGTATTGTGTTGTCTTGTTGATTGCAACTATGGTGAACCTATCTATCTGTCTATCTATCTCTCTATCTATCTATCTCTTTCTCTATCTATCTAAAAACTACACAATGTCAGTGACCAGTAGCTAGTTCTCAAACCTCTCATCTCACGCCAGAGATTGTTAACCCTTTCACTACCACACTACAGACGGTTAACCTTTCACTACCACACTACAGACGGTCGTGGCAGTGAACGGGTTAAAAAGGGGCTCTTCGTACCACGCCGTCAGTGGTGTCCCATAGTGTGATGATTACGGGAGCCGGTGTTATTGGTTTAGTCTGAAATGGTGTAATACCCGAATCCAGATGGCCCTTCTCAATCTTATCCACAGGCGGCGATATAGGCGAGGCTGCAGAGGCAGCTGCCTTAGGGCCCGCGGGGGGTCTGGGGCCCGGGCCCAGGCCCGGGACTGAATGGAGTTGCCGTTCGCGTGTGGGACTGGATCGAACGGCAACTGGTAACGGCAACTGGGACTGGTGCGTTTGTTTTGACTGTAGGCTCCTCCCGTTTTGCCAGTACTGTGGTACGAGTACGACTGATAGCGTATGGTTTAGGAACAGGGCGTTTTACACAAATCCAGCGCTCCCTTTCTTGGCTGTGACGTAGCCACGTAAGTTTCACAAGCAGAGCCGCGTTCACGTTACGTGGGAAGAATCGGAAGAACCAGCTTCCGACTGGGAAAAACCATTCACGTCAGCCTCCTAGTGGTAATTCCTACTAGGACATATGGGATTTTTTATAGACCCTGATATCTCACACTTCGCGTCACGAATTGCGGAAGTATGGATGTGGGCGTTTTCATAGAGTCAATGCGTGAAGGCTTCCTAGTTGTAGCAACGAGATGTCCTCTGGTTCTTCCGCTTCTTCCCACGTAACGTGAACGCGGCATCAACAACAAAGATGGCGTCGGGAGGAAAAATATCGCTTGCTAGGGCAACAAGCTATAACACATATGATCCATCATAATAAGTCACCTGAAAACATCACCACCGCTACGATGGTGTATTAAAATCCGACAACGCCGAGCAGCTAAAGGGGACATTTACTGAGGACCAGCACAAAGTGTGGATATATTATGATTTAACAAGTCTTATCTGTCCAGTACGATGACAACATTATTGCAGGTAAGCTAACTACTAACGTTATCACGCTAGCTTGGATGCTAACTAACGTAATGTCATGGTGAATGAATGAAAACTTTATTTAACAGATTGCAGAATGGGTACAATACAGTACAGCTCAATACATACAATTGTTAAGGGGATGCAGACCAGAGAAAGACTTTCGTCTTGTTTACATCAGGGTCCCCCATTTTCAATTCATCATAACATAATGACATACAGATAGACAGTACTGCTACATCTATACATGACATACCAGATTTGCAAATACAGTACTGTTTGTGATACGAAAAGAGTCCAGAAAAGAGAGTATATACATTTGACGTATTATTATTGTATTGTGATATGTTTTGTTTCATGTTGGAAAAAAAAAAGTTTGATTATTTTTTTTTAATAATAATACAATAAATATCGGTGTGGGGGGGGGGGGGGGGCCCGAGCTGTCAATCTCGCCTCAGGGCCCGTGGGGCATTCCAACCGCCACTGATCTTATCCCACACACAGAGGCCAGGCAGACCGCATGGGCTGGCACCCTCACTCGGAGAAGTTATGGATATTTTCAGTATTTCGGCTGCACCCTTCACAGAGTGAGTCACAGGGGTGTGAGCGATGTCACAGACAGTCAAATTAGAACCCTTTTGCAACGACGTGAATAATAGAGTAATATTTTATCATTATTTGCAGAGAGATATAGCGGAGAGAAGTCTTGTTAACCGTCGACTGGCCTCGTCTGGTGGTGCATGACGTCTACGCTCTTTGTCTTTGTCGTCACTGTCATCATCATCGTCATCGTCATCATCGTCACCATCATCTTTTCGCGGCTGAGACGAGGTGTGTATTCCAGGTGTGAGATGGTGTTTGAAAGGTGGCTGGCAAAAAAAACGACTAACCTTCTAGTCTTTTACTATTATGCACTTTTCTACCAATCTACTATGCCTATATTACTACCTATTATGCTAGTATGTCTTTACTACTATAGCACTCAAGTTCAACACTGTTTGACGAACAATCTTATCTGCCAGAGTTGTACCCTTCCTGCTGACTGATTGTACAGAACTTGGATATAGGTGTCAGCTAAATGACTAAATGTAAATAAATGTAATTACATCCATAGTCCTCACCCTCTCCACCCTTGAGCAAGGCACTGAACCCCCAAACCGCTCCAGAGGCACTGCACTGCAGGCGACCTCTGACCTCCCTGATGAAATGCACAATGTACTATGTGTAAAGGTACACGTATCCGTACCGAACCGAACCGTACCGTTTCAGTGTGTACCGTACCGTACCGTACCGAACGGCTGTGTAGTGTACCAAACAAATACAACGGTATGTTAACCACTAACAACCGCCCACCGGGGGCTGTTTTTTTCACAATTTAATATTATTATTATTATTAAAAAAAAATTACAAGTCGATTATTAATTTCAAGATAGAATATTCGTTGACAGCCGTACAAGTACAATTAGTTACTGCACACTACATCACCCCTGAGTGGAACATGGAAAGCCAAACTTTCCCCCACTGTACCGAAAACCCGTACCGAACATTGACTTCAAAACCGAGGTACGTACCGAACCGTGGTTTTTCTGTACCGTTACACCCCTACAAGGTACTATGTGTATGTGTATCTAGCAGAGACCTTTTCAATCGCCTCGTGTGAATGGACAATAAGGTCTCCCTCGCCATCATTACCACTGCGGTCCAAAGGGCAACAGTGAGGCAGGGACCCGCGGTCAGGAGTAACATCATCTCCGGTCATCGTGACGGTAATAAAAGACGATTAAAAGGGCCAATCAATATCTGAACACGACACATATCCAATATTTCCAGCACGTCCGTGGTGTGAGTGACAGGAGCTCGTACTAGGGGCCGACCCCTCGCCCGCCGCACAGCAAGGGGTTAAGTGGAAACGGAGCACTGATATCCCCTCAGGGCGAAACCTCCCGCTGTGCACACCATCTCTGTCCAGACGACTGAAGAGGCCTTCAGATGATGAGGATCCTGCTCTTTGCTCAGGTCGGGGCGCAGGCATCTAGTTAAATGGTAAACGGTGCATTTATATTATTTCTTTTATCCAAAGCGCTTTACAATTTTGTTCCTCACATTTTACCCGTTCACTCACACATTCACACACACCGACGTGAAGGCAATCGTGCACATGCTCATCGGGAGCAATTAGGGGTTAAGTGCCGCCTTGCTCAAGGACACTTAGAGACACACTGCCCCAGGAGGAGTGGGAAACGAACCGGTAACCTCCGGATTACCAGACGACTGCTCTACCTCCCGAGCCACTGTTGATCATCGTCGTGGTGGAACCGGCCATTGACCTCTCAGCTAGGTGGGTACTATGAATGAATGATTTTATTTGAGTATTCTTTTACAAAGCAATGTACAGTAGTAAGAAATGTATTAAACAAATTACCGAAGGTGTATGCTGAAGCTGAGGCTTATAATTGCCTACCCTTTTTACATTACATTATTAACAAAAATAATAATAAATAAAAACATAATTCAGTACATCATTTTGCAAAAACAAAAGGTTACAAAAGATTCATTGTTTTATCTACAAAACATATACACATTTTTGTCAAAATCTTTATACAGTTATGTTATAATAAAATATTATTAGGATAATAATAAGGTTTTAAAAAATAGAATGGACCGAAGAACCCATGCCACTCTTTTCTTTTCTCATTTTTGTTATAGTTTTTCTCAATTGCTTTGGTGCATTTCTCTGATCAGAATTAAAGTTCTCATAACTGTTAGTGCATTTCTCAAAACAATTAGTACAAACTGCAAAACCTAGTTGATAACCTGCAGAAGCGTGTCACTTGCTCAAAATGGATAGTTCATTCCTCAAAAGCAAGTATTCATGTCAATGAGACTTCCGGTTTAGCTGCAATATGTAGCGCACGCATTTGGTTATAGCTCCGCTCCCGTTAACGTTAATTTCGTTTAAAAACCTTATTTGGACAATACCAAAAGAGATTAAACCACATCGTATGTATTGATAAGACCTTCTACTAACTATATCAAAAGACAACATGGATAAGGATAAGAAAAAGGGTGGAAAGAAACAAGAAACAGCAATTCCAACGGCGCCGATTGAAACACGTTCAAGAAAAATAACAGGCGACGCTGCGGCAGATCCGTCGGTGACAAGCCCCGACGTGGGGAATATAGAGGAGAATACACCGGGACCAAGGACTACTGGCCCCGAGAGGGAGACAATAGATGACAACATAACAGGAACGACAGGAAAAAGTACCGTGAAGGATAAAGCAGGTAATTTTGAGAAGATAATAGCAAACATATCCATCGGATCCCTCACTGCACCCATAACATCAACTGACACAAGCAGTGCAATTACACAACCCGACTTCAACTCTCTGACTATCCTGATGAAAGAACAGATGGTCGCTTTCAAATTACACGTTGCACACATCGATACTAAATTCGAAGAGGTTATGAGAGCGGTCGCTGTACAGTCCATGCGAATCACGACAGTGGAGAATACGGTGACAGAAATTACACGGGCAGTCAAGGCGAACGAAGGTGGCATGACAGAGATGGAAAAAGAGATAGAAAATGTGAAAGAAGAATACCGGAGGGAAATACAAGTGGTTAAAAACGAAGCGACGGAGAGGCTACTAGAATCCCAACGCTACCACAGGCGGAATAACATCCGCATTGTAGGGCTTGATGAAGCAGTAAACTGCGAAGATGCCAACTTTCCAACAGTGCTATCAACGATTTTGGGTAACAACGATCCAAACACAGTGCCAGAAGTGGACCATGTTTACAGAATCGGTTCTCGGGGGCAAAGAAACATCGGGCCAAGAGTCATCATTGTTACTCTGCGGAAGACTACAACAAGGGATGACATCATCAAATTTGCTCGCATCCAACGTGGGAATCTGAATTATGGTGATAAATCAATATTTATCTACGAAGATTTGAGCAAAGAAGCCATCATTCGATGTCTACCATACAAGGAGGTGATGCAAAAGCTGTTCAAATCTGGTCACAAGCCAAGGTTATCATACCCGGCGCTGTTATCATTCGTGGGCAGTGACGGCCACAGGTCTGGTGTATACACACCTAAAGAAGCTGAGGATTTTCTGAATCGAAATGGAGCAAATAACCCAAGGCAGGACGACAATGCCGGAAACAGATAAGCCTCTTTCTCAATGTATACCAGTGTTAGAATGACTTTATTGTGTTCATCAAGGTAGCAGACGATATGCAAGCCGTCTATAACAATGTGTACTGTGTATAATACGATTCGTAATACATTATAATTTCAGACTCTGGTCTCTGGGGAGACAAATACATATCATTGCAAAAAGATCTATCTGGAATATTCTGGGTTTATCGCTCAAATGCCCTGGGTCTCTTAGATCATTCTGGAACATAAAAATAGTCTATTGCACTAGTATACTCTACAACCTTCTAGAATATAAGGCACCATGACAACGAAGGCCTACAACTCTAACAATAAACATCCGGTGTGTATACACATAGCAGATAATCAATTGAATGAAGTTCAATCAGTCCTTAATAATACTTTAAAAATTAACCACACCTAAACGTATGAACACTACAAGGTTATTCTAACAATTTAAGTAATCACTCCATTGATGGTGACTGGCACATTGAAGCTCTAAAAGGCTCTGCTTTTCTATCTTATCTAATCTGTTAATTCGGTTCTAGTGGCTTCTCCACGTTAATAATTATTCTATCTCTCATTCCTTATCTATATCTTTCCTTTAATTTTTATTTTATTTAATTTTTTCTTCTCATTACTATATATTTTATATATATTTTAACTTACATTGTTCTTTTCCACTGTTCTTCACATTAAGGTGTCAATATTGCTCTACAATCTTTTCCTTTTTTCCTTTTTTCCCACACGTTAGTAGAGGGTTCAAATGAATATGTCGATGAAAGTTTGTTCTCTTTTTTAATTTTTTATTTTTTGTCATTTATCACAATACTTCATTACAGTAAGGGAAGGTGCAAGACCAAAAGCGACATTCTATTGCAATAGAATGGAAATGTTAGATCCTATGGCAATTAGCATAGGAAGATTAAGATTACAATGCTCAGTTTGGGCAATCCGGTGGACTATGGGAGAAAGTCAATCGCGGAGGATGTGTTTTTGGAACACAGGCCTGTACGACTTTCTGGGTGAGGGGAAAATAGGGGATTTTTATTTGTATATATATATGTTTTTAAGCTCAGCTCTCAACGGGACCTCATTAATTGGATGTACATCTATTGTAGCTTCGCACTCCAGAAGCATTACCAAAAACTACACAAAAACATGCATAGATTATGGCTAGTTTGAATATAATGGTATGGAACACCGGTGGGATAAACAAACAACACAAACGCAAAAGCGTGCTCACACTGATGAAAAAAGAACATGTGGACGTGGCTCTATTAAGCGAAACGCACATTTTAGAGGAAGACATAAATACGTTAGCGGATAACATATACCATAATATTAGTCACTCTTCTTTTGTTACGAGAACTAGAGGGGTAGCCATAGTCGTCAGACGCAAATTAAATATCGAATTGAAAGGGGTATGGTCGGATGCTGAGGGGCGCATAACTATAGCTAGGATTATACACAATAACAGGAAAATTGCGTTGGCAGCGGTATATGCCCCAAATTTGTACGAAGTGGGTTTCTTCACTTCACTAACCGGAGAAATGTTAAACCATCCCGAGTACTCATATATAATAGGTGCGGATTTTAATGCCATTTGGAACCCAAGGATGGACAAAACTTACCTTACCTTTTCCAGCGAACAAAAAAATTCATCTAAAGCATTAAAAGATTGGTCAAAATCAACAGGGGTAATTGATTTATGGCGTTCACTTAATCCCATGACCCGCAAGTACTCCTGTCGTTCGGCGAGACACAACACACTATCCAGAATTGATTACGTCTTTGCATCCCCGAGAATATTTGATAAATATGAAGTGGAAATGACACCCAATGCGCTATCAGATCACTGCTACTTAATCCTGAAAGCAACATTTGGTACACTATCTTCCCGGGCCCCAAGATGGCGTTTTAATTCTATGCTGCTTAACAACAAGGAATTCATTACACAAATTAAAGAAGCTCTCACAGTATTCCTACGGGATAATGCAAACTCGGTGCAAGATCCCAGAATATTATGGATGTCGGTAAAGAGTATGATCAAGGATTTCACGGATAGATTTTCCTCCATATTGCGCAAAAATCAATGCACAAAACTGTCTGAAATGGAAACGCTTTACTCAACGCTTTTTAATTCTTTAAAATACAACAACTCTACTAGACTAGAAAACCAAGTTAACATTCTAAAGACAGAGATCAAAGCAATATACAGACAAAAATCGGAATTGCAAATACGCAGCACAAGACAACAGCAGTACTTCCAAGGATCTAAACCTAGTCACCTATTAGCCATGCGACTAAGAATTAATGCAAAATTTGCAGATATAACTGCCATTAGGAAACAACAAGCTCTAGTAACAGAACCCAAAATAATAAACGATACATTCAAAGAATTCTACTCCGATCTGTATAATTCAGAAACGACCTTTGATCAAGACAAATTAGACACATATCTTAATCAAATTACTCTCCCTAAACTTTCGGAGGACGACGCTAAACAGTTAGAAGCACCGATCACATTAGAAGAACTCAAGAAGGCCATATCCGGAATGAAAAACGGCAAGGCTCCGGGAATTGACGGTATCCCATCAGAAATGTACATTTCTTGCTGGGACATATTTGGACCCTTATTACTAAATATGATCTTATACTCAGTCAAAGAGGGAAGCTTCCATAAACACCAAAATATCGCACTCATTTCAGTTCTTCACAAAAAAGACAGTTACCGACCTTTAAGCCTCCTCGGAACCGATGTCAAACTGTACTCTAAGATATTAGCCATCAGATTGCAAAAGCATATGACGTCTTTAGTTCATCCGGACCAAACAGGCTTCATAAAAGGTCGCCTGATCAATGATAACATAAGGCGAATACTGCACGTACTAGATGCAGACAAAGAGGACACCACACCTAAGGCGATGCTATCCCTGGATGCTATGAAAGCATTTGACAGGTTGGAATGGTCGTTTCTATGGGCAGTATTAGAAAGGATGGGGTTAGGAAAAGGATTCATTGATATGATTAAAGTACTATACAAGGACCCATCGGCCAGGATTACAACAGGCACATTCATCTCCGATATCTTTCCGGTATCACGCTCAGCCAGACAGGGTTGCCCTCTTAGTCCCGGACTATTCGATCTATCATTAGAACCTTTAGCACAATTTATATGACAATCCCAACACATAGAACCAATAGTAATCAAGGGCACACAACATAAAATTAGTTTATATGCGGACGACGTAATATTGTTCATGCAAAACCCCAACAACACATTGCCGCATATACTCAAGTTGATAGAGAACTTTGGTGATTTATCGGGATTTAAAATAAATTGGCCTAAGTCGGCTTTTCTTCCTCTTAACATCAGTGCAAAAAAAGACACAACCCTCCCAGGTGCGATACCCATGGTCAAACATTTTAGATGCTTGGGTGTGGAAATATTTCCCACCATAAGACAAACGGTGAAGCACAATTACACAAAAATACAGAACAAAATCAAAGACGACCTGGACAGGTAGGCAAAACTTAAAAACTCAGTACAGGCAAGGGTATCAATAGTTAAGATGGATGTATTACCAAGAATCAATTTCTTCAGCTCAATGCTTCCGTTACCTCCTCCAGAGGGCTACTGGAAAAGATTACAAACCTCCACATACAAATTTATTTGGAATAACAAACCACCTCGCATAAAAAGATCCACCGCACAGAGAAATAAAGCAGACGGTGGCATGGCAGTTCCAGATTTTTTACAATATTTTAAGGCCTTCACATTAAGACCATTGAAGATATGGTTTGACCCCCAGGCTTTGGTATCTTGGAGAGAATTAGAAGAAAACATAGTAGCCCCACAGAGACTGAAAGACATAGCACACACTAAACTTTCAATCAAGCATTGTGAGCGAGAATTTGGCCCAATAATTACCCATGCAATCAGAACATGGCGGGAAACACAAAAGAAATATCCTAACCCTCAAGAATGGCATAATCACACTCCCATATTCAATAACAATGCACTCTTAATGGGAAAACGCCCTATAAGATTCCCTATATGGGAAGAGCAAGGCATACACTCATTAGGGGATATTTTTAATAACCAGGGCCTCTGTAGTTATGTCGAAATATGCACAAAGTTTAACCTCACCGAGTCCACATGGCTTTTTTACATACAGTTACGACTTTGTCTGAGGTCTCACGGTGTTCCATTACTCATACCAATTGAACACCACAGATACCACAAATGTTTCTATGAAAGAGAAACATTGGGAGGTTTTGTATCAGGTTTTTATTATCAATTACTAACGTCCTCGTATGAAACCCTTCAACTAGACACTGTCTGGAGGAGGGATATACCAGACCTGGAAAATGACTTTGATTGGCAAGGAGCCTGGGCAAATGTCCGACTTACATCAAGGAACCCGGATCATCAACAAATCAATCTGAACTATATTCACAGGACATACTTGACTCCTATAAGGCTGTGCAAAATGGGGCTTAAACAAGACTCCAAATGCTCCCAATGTACAAATGGGGACGAAGGAACATTTATGCACATGTATTGGGACTGCCCACCAGTTAAGGCATTCTGGAAAGATGTGTCCCAACAATTATCAATACTCGTATCTTGGAATATACCTGTACACCCCTCGGTATTACTATTGAATGATGTTTTTGAGTTTGCAGTGAATCCACAACTAAAGAGATTGGTTTTATCGGGTATCACAGTAGCTAAAAAACTGATCGCATCACGTTGGTTTCAACCGGAAAAAATGTGCCGAAAAGTGTGGTTTCTTCCATATCTCGATGTGATATATCAAGAAATATCTACAGCAAGAATTCTGGGTCTCAATGAATCCAAAATGTCAATGTGGTTAGAAGTGGTGGAGAGAATAAAAGCTAGCTTATAATGGTAGTGTCTGGTTAGGAGTGAGGGATAATGGAGGTACTATCCAAGAGGGGGTCCGGGAGGGGGGGGGTTCGAGCTGGAGCATATGTGTGTAGGGTTTTAGAAAATACGTATTAGGGGTATATTATATACTAACATTTATATAATTGTAATTTCGCTGGATATACACTGTATACGGTTAAAATGTTATTATAGACTATTTTTGTTTTATCTTGTTTCTGTACTTGCATATATTTTAACCACCTTTACTGAAAGTTTCATTATGCATTGTGTGTTGAGTACTGACTTTTAATAATTTTTGTTTTGCAATAATAAAAAATATATAAAAAAAAAAAAAGTATTCATGTCAATGAAAGTGTCACTGTCATCAAAATGAAAAGTCCTGACACCATTGTTTATGAACAAGATAGTCAAATGGCTTTGTCATGTTTTCATTATGACAGATCACTCTGTAAGTGTTTTCCAATGCAAAAAAGTCAGATATTGGTGACACTACCTGAAAATGCTCAAGCACTATACACTTTTTGCACAGCCATTTGAAATCTACAGTTACACATTACTGTACACACTGTACACATTGTAATATTCCCTCCTTGTTGGTCTGGGACATCAATGGTTGCTCTCTGTCCAATGGGATTTCTTCCACGCGGTCTACCTTTTGCCAGATTGAAACCCGCCTCATCAACGTATAATGTGTGCAGTGGTTCCCTGGTACACGCTTTATCCCAGAAGAGAGAGAGATAAAAACTATAAACTTTTCCTGTGTAACATAATGCATTTTGGACAACATATTGTACAGTATGAACTGGCATGTAAGTGTACTGCATGGCACTACACAAAGTAACCAGTTTACAGCACTGAACATTAGAGTATGCATAGAACACATAAATGTTTTACTTGTGCATACTGGTGGCGGATCTCCTTCACTCTGTTCCAGTCAAATGGCTACTCATTTATCGATTGTACTACAATTGTTTCATGCACAATAATTTCCACTGAGCACTTTTCAATTGTAGCGATTGAAATGGATTCAATATTCCCAAAGATATTGTCCTCTAACAGCGCTTTCTATCTCTGTCAACCTTATGGCATTGTTTGCAATCACCATTGCACAAATGGCTTCCTCTTGTTGCGGAGTAAAAAGGGGCCCTCTTCCACCTCTGCGAGGTTGTCTTGCAATGCTATGTGGTGCAGAGTAAAATTACAGTAATGTACAGCAAACATGAGATATACTGCTTTACAGTAACCCATATTACTGTAGTGTACAATAACAGTGCTTCCCACTTGTAAAATAATGCAGTACAGTACCATACTGTAAATATGGCAAATATTAACTGTAACACTACTGTACACTACAATACAGTAAATCTGTGCTGCAGTAAAGCTGTCTAAATGTAAAATGTAAAAAGTGACAAGTTCTTGTCCCACTGCAAGCTTCATGTATGACACAATGGCAGTAGTGCAGTGCAGATTGTTTAGTGCTGAATTACTGTCCAGTATACACACGTGCTCTCCCGACGAAATGTTTGAATACAGTAATTTAATTTACAGTGGTTCTCTCAACATTTGGCTGCCCCCTTTGACCAGCCTCAGCCATTGTGAGGCCGTGATTGATAGATTTTGACAACTAGTTCAACATTTTTGTATGTAATGACTCAATCAATGAAATGAGGACTATTAGTTTTATAGGGAATGACTATTCAGCAGTCATAAGTATAGTTAATTTTGACTGACATGACATAAGCAAATGATAATGTTATAAAACAGCAGAGAATTGTATGAAAGCAATTGATGCATGTCCAAAAGCATTTGCAATTTGTTCGGAGGAATGAGAAACTGCTACTATGATGTGCACAAATGACAAACAGTTATGAGAACTTTAATTCTGATCAGAGAAATGCACCAAAGCAATTGAGAAAAACTGTAATCTTTTATGTGTTTTTTTATTTTTTATATTATGTCTTTATAATTTAGTTTGTCGAAATGTACCGTCTATGTTGTTTATAAATCAAAAAAAAATTAAAAATAATAATAATAAGGTTTTATATTTATGTATCATCTTATATTTGAATGATTTCTTAAATGTATCAAACTACAAATTTTTTATTTGACATACAACAACTTTTTATATTTGTCCTTGCATTTGTGATATTGAAGACACAAGTTCCGCTGAGTTTATACCGGCTCTCTCTAGTTTGGAACTAAGCTATTGTTTGGGGCAACCAGAAGCTGATACCTCACAAAACCTTGAGCGAGCGGCGTGCCACGCCCAGGGTAGCGCACGGCACTGCTGCCGGTGGTAGTCTGTACAAGCCTTGATAGATTCAGTGCAGTTTGTCCAGACAGGGCTGGGGAGGATGCTTTTAAAATGTACTCCCTCTCAGATTACTGATATACCGACTGCCTGCTTACTACCGTGATTATTAGTAATATGACCGCTTTGATCACTCCAACACAGTAACGTAACCTGATTACTTTAGGATTACTTTGCCTAGGTGAATTATTTCTCAGCACAATCCATGCCACACAGTTAGCCATGAACATTTGTTCATTCATTCAAAACCTTTATTTATATTTGTATTTATATCTATATATCAAACACACAGTGGTGTGTGTCGAGATCCAAACATTGAAACAGACATTTTAAATAAGGAAAATAAAATCAGTTTGGATAATTAGACATTGAATAAATAGGACAAAAACATTGATGACCACTAAATGTGTCTGACTCTTAACCATTAAGTGTGTCTGACTCTTAACCACTAAATGTGTCTGAATCTTAACCATTACGTGTGTCTGACTCTTAACCACTAAATGTGTCTGACTCTTAACCATTAAGTGTGTCTGACTCTTAACCACTAAGTGTGTCTGTGTCAGGATTGGGGGGGAGGGTGTAGGACACACACGCAGACACACACAAAAAGGGGAATCTTACAGTTACCACAGAGGGGTAACCACTGGAATCGCTGAGCGATGAGAGAGGGTAGGGGAAACAAGAATAAAATAAAAACTGTAGGAAACACAAAACACCAGTATAAAATAACCTGGTAAAAATCCCCTAATAACCACCACTGCCTAGCAGTTGAAAACAACAAGAAAAACAATAGCACTAGTAGAGACAGAGAAAACCCATAGAAGCATGAGCTTGGGACACTCCTCTACTATTGAGGGAACAACATGAAATGGACAAGCATCCGAACAGAGTCAACCAAGCCTACTTAAAGACACTGCACACCTGACACCAATCAGGTGCCACTCAAGCCCACACACCTGACATGCCGCATGGCAATTAACTGCAGAGGCCAGTGATTGACAGCTGTCCCTCACAGAAAGACAAAATAAAGCCAAGGCACCTTAGATTAAGTAAGGGATAATGTATAGCTACGAGGTCATTGTCGCAAAATAATTGATCGACACAGAGTTTAAAATACCGAGCCGCCTCGGCGAGGTGTTTTAAACGTCAGTGAATGTCAATTATTTTGCGACAATGATCGAGTATAGCTATACATTATCCCGCTTATTACATGGCTAACTTACTAACAATATACCTAATTCATTTTACATCGACTCGCAACACTGGTTCTGGGCTTCTGGCTCCGCTCGTCGCTCCGCCCCCTGTCATCGCCGGCGGCTTCCCCGGCAGCACTGATGTCAGTGGGCTTGATTGCGAACAGCTGCGCACAGCGGTCATTATTGTGGGCTTGATTGCGAACAGCTGCGCACAGCGGTCATTATTGTCCCACAGCCGTCATTATTGTGTAATATCGGACCTCTGACGCGCGCTATTGACCAATCACAAGCAAGCATTTTGGCAAATGTGAAAACGCCATGTAATAAACTAAAATAAAACCCACATAAACCGTGATCCATCACAGTCTGACTCTTAACCACTAAGTGTGTCTGACTCTTAACCACTAAGTGTGTCTGACTCTTAACCACTAAGAGTGTCTGACTCTTAACCACTAAGAGTGTCTGCCTCTTAACCACTAAGTGTATCTGACTCTTAACCACTAAGTGTGTCTGACTCTTAACCACTAAGTGTGTCTGACTCTTATCCACTAAGTGTGTCTGATTCTTAACCACTAAGTGTGTCTGACTCTTAACCACTAAGTGTGCCTGACTCTTAACCACTAAGTGTGTCTGACTCTTAACAAATCTCAACAAATTGTAAAGCGCTTTGGATAAAAAAGCAGACATTTACCATTTACCATCTTAACGACCAACACCTGCATGGACTACAACGTATGACGTATATCATGCCAGTTAGGGTACAGACCCTCACCTGCACCTTGTGTGTAAACTGTTAAATATAGTTTAGACTGTTTATTTTTCTCATATTCTTATATTGATGTATAATTTGATTACCTATATTTATGTCTTTCTGCTATTACCCTGCCCATAATCTGTACCCCCCCCCCCCCCCTTGCTGCTGTGACGCCTGAATGTCCAAAAGGGGATCAATAAAGGAATATATTATCTTGTCTTGTGAAAGAAATTAAGAAATATCCAAATTAAAAACGGAAGCAGAGAGAATCATATTTGTAAATTGTCCACAGGGTTTATAGAAGGGCATTTATTTTCTAGTGCGAACTGGAGATCACTCCAAGAAGCTGGGGCTAAAAACAAGACTTTCCAGGCTCAGTCTGCACTCTGGGGACCTCAAGCAAGCAGAGGCAAAGTCAATGGGGTCAAGCTCCTGTCTCTACAAGTTGACTGAAGCTAACTGAAATACACTCCGCAGTGCGCACAAAGTAGGTTTATGTTAGCGTCAGTCCGCTTGTACAGACGGGAGATTGACTCCATTGACTTTACATTAGTGTGTGGCTAACTAGCCAGAGCTAGTGTGAGGAACAGCATGGATTGTGCCGAGAAAGGACTCTACTGATCAATGATATCACTGCTGGGTATATTAAATAGGGCTAGGGCTCCAAAAGACCAGGGCCCTCATTCATCAACGTGACGTAGAAAATGTTCTATTTCCATACTTAAGCACAGAATTTAGAATGTGTGCACGCACAAAAAAAACGGGATTCATCACACGTGCGTACACAGGTCCTACGCACACCTGTCATGATAAATATCACCTTGGTCCTACTCCGAGGCTCGTGCACACTTTCACGTATTTGCATACCAGAACCGCCCCGATTAACCATATACGGTAATGGACACCCCCATGAAATGTGGAAAAGTGGACTAAGCGAAGGTGTTGTACACTGTCGGATATTATATCTATTAACTTCCTAAAAGACCATTGCTGCCTGGACACCGCAAACACTAATAAAGACCATTAACCACTGTTTTGCCGTTGCCCGTTAGTGTCATTAATGCATGCTGGAATAAGAATGCCTTTCTTAATTTATTTTTAATATTAATAATTATTATAATACAATAAAAGACAGCTCCGTCTTTTAATACACATATATTGTACAGTAACGTCAAATAAATACTACAGTCCCCGCTGAAATAAAGGTTCTGCACGCACATACCAGCAGTGATCTACAGCATAAAAGATAGCCACTTTATAATACTATTCTGAGTAGATAATTCATCTGTATCGCAACAGAGTCACGGATCTGGTCGGGGCAGGTAGCATTATGTCGGGAAAATCTTTATGAAATAAACAAAAGTGAATTAAAGAATTTAAAAACAAAGTTTAGCATATTAAATCGTTTTATAAGCTTTCTGACTAGATAATGCATCTGTATCGCAACAGAGTCACGGATCTGGTCGGGGCAGGTAGCATTATGTCGGGAAAATCTTTATGAAATAAACAAAAGTAAATTAAAGAATTTAAAACGAAGTTTAGCATATTAAATCGTTTTATAAGCTTATAGCTTTTTTCGTGCTGAATTGAGAAGGGTCCAGCTGCAGAGCCGGAGAGCAACTCTCAGGGCCAAGATAGCACTTATACTATTTTGAGAGAGACAGCAGAGAGACAGACAGCAGAGAGACAGACAGACAGACAGACACTGTTCCACAGTGTGTGTGTGTGTGTGTGTGTGTGTGTGTGTGTGTGTGTGTGTGTGTGTGTGTGTGTGTGTGTGTGTGTGCGTGCGTGCGTGCGTGCATGTGTGTGACTACTAGTCTAATAGTAGAGACTCAGCCCCCCCCCCCCCCCCCCCCCCCCTCTGGACCACCTCCTAGTAGAGACTTCTCTAGGAAGAAGACGAAGATGAGGATTAAGGCGAGACACTGCAGGTGAATAGGCAGATATACTTTTTTTGTTGATTTTGAGATTTTGTTATATTTTGCGTCCTAAACATGTCTTCTATGAAACTAGTGACAATAAAACGTCAATAACACACATTTAGTTGTTTATTTTACTTCATTTTGCCTTATTGCATCCATAAATGTCCACATATTTAATGGGGAAGTGCCTTATTTGCATATATAAACATAAGTTTCAGAAAACTTGTCTCTACTAGGAGGTGGTCCAGAGGGGGGGGGGGGGGGGGGGGTCTCTACTGGGAGGTGGTCCAGAGGGGGGGGGGGTCTCTACTAGGAGACTAGTGGTCACACACACACACTGTGGAACAGTGTCTATCTGTCGGTCTGTCTGTCTCTCTGCTGTCTGTCTCTCCGGCTCTGCAGCTGGACCTTCTCAAATAAGCACGGAAAAGCTTTTAAGCTTATAGCTCCAATTTGGGTCCCAAATTGCGGTACAAATGAAGGAGGTGTCTCGGGTAGTGGACTCTAGTTAATATTATGTTCTCTCTGCAATTAGACTGCCCCTCATTCATTCATTCATCCCTATCTGATGCTATCTCTGAAAACAGTTCCTGCGAGCGCAGTCAGTGCACCCGATAACGCTATATATATAAACCTGCATTCATTCGGAGAGAAAGACCTATTCCACATGCTATTTAGGGTTTGACAATAATTACACTAATATCGCTATTTCACAATGAACTATAATGAATTACGGGGGTCATACAGAACACGTCAGTCAAGCTTATTTCCGCGTTGAAACTAATGCATGCAACTGATCTATGCCGTCCGTCTGCAGTCCCCATATTCTACCACAGGGCGTCAGCTAAGCATGGTCCGACCTGTGCTTAAATATACGCACAAAGTCAAGCACAAGTTCAAATAGATAAATCCCACACTTTGCTTAACAATGGTCGTACGCACGGCTTAAGCACATATCTGTGCGTAAGTCAAGTTGATACATGAGGGCCCAGGACTATCCCTTTACATGTGTAACGGATTGTATCGTGAAGCACAGTCAAGAAGGGCTGGGGTGAGTAGCAGTGCTATGGGTTAAACTCACTCTCACATCCTCAAAGACAGATAGACATGTTGCGAAGTAGTGGATTCACCTCTTGGTATAGCGGTCTGTGTTGTTGCCTGCGGCGTGGGAGACCGGGGTTTGACTCCCACTCGGGGCATCGAAGTGCCTTGGGTGGAGTGGAGTGAGTTTGAGAGGGTGAGTGTAACGGATGGTATCGTGAAGCACAGTCAAGAAGGGCTGGGGTGAGTAGCGGTGCTATGGGTTAAACTCACTCTCACATCCTCAAAGACAGATAGACATGTTGCGAAGTAGTGGATTCACCTCTTGGTATAGCGGTCTGTGTTGCTGCCTGCGGTGTGGGAGACCGGGGTTCAACTCCCACTCGGGGCATCGAAGTTTGAGGTGACGTTGTCACAACCGTTACAATGGTGCCGATTGACCCGGATGCCTTGGGTGGAGTGGAGTGAGTTTGAGAGGGTGAGTGTAACGGATGGTATCGTGAAGCGCAGTCAAGAAGGGCTGGTGTTAGGGTTTGAAACCGACCTCAAATGCACGGCACAGACAGGTAGTTCAGAGTTAGCCAAATACTAGGGCGTATTTATTTTCAGAGTCAAAAAGGAGCAAATAACAATCTTGAAACAAAGGGAGACTGCCTTCAGCAGAGTTATCAGCGGCTCTGCAGATCCTCTTGGTGTTCGAGGTGGGGAAACGGTGTTGACGCCGAAGCGGCTCTGCAGATACTCCCAGCTTCAACTCGAGGTGGAAAAGAGAGAGAGAGAGAGAGATCAATAACAGTCCACATCACACAGAGGCAGTGCGGTCTCCTCCTCCCTTAGCTGAGTCCAGAACAAACAAAACGATATCTTCAGTGTTCACCACAACACACACTTTAGCTGAGGGTCAGTGCAAAACAAAAACGATAATCTTCAGTGTCTCTTCTAAACACACACCCCAGCTGAGTCCAGTGCAAGCAAAATGATAATCTTCAGTGTCTCCTTTAACACACAACTTAGCTGAGTCAAGTGTAAGCAAAAATAGAACTCTTCAGTGTTCTACAAAACACACAAAACAGAATAGTCCAAAAAGGGGTTTGGTTCAAACTCACCAAAGCGCGAAGAGTAAAGCGGGTAAACGAGGCGCAGCTCAAAACGGGGGGACAAGGTCTTCACCAGCGGCAATCCACAGATGTCCTGGAGGGAGAGTAGACAAGGCACAGCAACGGGGAACAACAGGCAGAAACAGAAGTATTCAAAGCAGTAATACTCAAAATAACCCGACATCGAATGACAGAAGGTCCGAGTATATGAAGCCTCTGGAGCGCTGATTAGAACACACATCAGGTGCGTGATGGTAATTGACACTTGACCTAGAAGTGTGCGTTAGGCAACCGACCAATCATCACAGTACCTTAAGAAGCGTGTGGCGGGGAAAGAACCAATCCTCACAGTACCCCCCCCTCCACGGGAGCCACCCGGCGACCCACCCGGCCCCGGCCTGCCCGGATGGGACCGAAGGAAGCCGGCGACCAGGGGCACTGAGGAGGACAGAGACAGAGGACCGGCGAGGGAGGCTGGAGACGGGGCTAGAGACAGGGACACAAGGGGAACCCCGGGGCGAAGGACTGGACGCCGCCTGAAGACACTGGGCATGACAGGAGGGGCTCCACCCCCTGATGGTGCCGGAGGACCAGGCGATGTGGGGCTCATGCAGCGCGAGCCAGGGCCGACCCAGGACTACCGAGACAAGAGGGGATCTGGTAATGAAAAACTGGAGTCTCTCAACGTGGTTACCAGCCACGGTGAGGAGGACAGGACAGGTGCGTTGAGTGATGTCAGCCAGGCGGCGATGATCCAGCGCGAAGACCTCCAAGGGCCTCTCGAGGTCCTCAAGTGGAATGTTGGCCCGGGTGGCAAACTCAACTTCCAGGAAACTCCCATCAGCACCAGAGTCAATGAGTGCACCCACCGTCGCCCGCTGGTCCGCCCAGGCTAGGGTGACGTTCGTCAGACGGTTAGGTGGTGCACGGGTGGGGGAACAGGAAAAACGGCTCACCAGGATCTCCCGGGGTCCCGGCGAGCCTGGTCTTCTTGGCCGGGTAGGGCAATTGGAGACACGGTGTCCATCCCGGCCGCAGTAGAGGCAAAGGCCGGACCTGAGCCTGGACTCCCGTTCGGCCGGGCTAATGCGGGTGCGTCCCAGCTGCATGGGTTCCTCCTCGGTCACAGCCCGGGAGGGAAAAAAGCCACCAGTCACGGAGGGGGCAGGACGGTCAGCAGAACAGTCCCGAGGACGGGGGGTCTGGGGAACGTCTGGGGTATCGTGAAGCACAGTCAAGAAGGGCTGGGGTGAGTAGCAGTGCTATGGGTTAAACTCACTCTCACATCCTCAAAGACAGATAGACACGTTGCGAAGTAGTGGATTCACCTCTTGGTATATCGGTCTGTGTTGTTGCCTGCGGCGTGGGAGACCGGGGTTTGACTCCCACTCGGGGCATTGAAGTGCCTTGGGTGGAGTGGAGTGAGTTTGAGAGGGTGAGTGTAACGGATGGTATCGTGAAGCGCAGTCAAGAAGGGCTGGGGTGAGTAGCGGTGCTATGGGTTAAACTCACTCTCACATCCTCAAAGACAGATAGACACGTTGCGAAGTAGTGGATTCACCTCTTGGTATAGCGGTCTGTGTTGCTGCCTGCGGTGTGGGAGACTGGGGTTCAACTCCCACTCAGGGCATCGAAGTTTGAGGTGACGTTGTCACAACTGTTACACATGTACAGAACTGGGAGGGTAAAATAGAGTAGCATTTGACATAAAAAAAAATTCAATCACAATTAACATGATTTCAAGCGGCGTATAATGACGTCTGTGTACCCTTTCAAACGTGGTTCTGAAGAATACAGCACTAGTAGTAGTAGTAGTAGTGTTAGTAGTAGTAGTAGTACTAGCAATAATTTGAGTAGTTTAAGGTTTTACTGTATACTTTAATTTCTCATAGTATATTTAGATTCTAGTGTTTATGTCACCAGACCCCAATGAAATGCACCCCAGTCTACAGCTAGGAAGTGCAAGCGCACAGGTGTACTTTCCAAAGAGCTCAGCTGAACTACGACAACAGATTCCCCAGGACCACAGACAGACAAGGAGAGAATGTTTAGCAAAAACAAGCAACACTTTATTACATAATGGTATTTAAGCAAAACAGACAATACTTTAATACATAATATACAAATTCATAAATCTACCTAAACACTATTAGACTAGATTAAAATACACACACCCCTAGGCCTAGGGTAATTAAAATGAGGAAGCGCTCAATGCACTGACGGCCAACCCCCAGAGCTATTTCCAATTTCCCACCCACAAGTCAAGTCAAGAGTCAAGAGATTTATTTGTCACGGCATACAAGTATACAATGAAATGCGGGTGGTCTTGCCCGCAACGATGTGCAAATAACATATAATAGAATCAACATTGTGCAATAAGCAAGTAACATTGTGCAATAAACAAATAACATGTTAGGGCATATCGGTATATGTACATAAGTTATTTACAGAGCATGGAGGACATACTGGGTCCTTTGGTAGTGTCTAATTTATACAATCTCCGGTTATACTATACTATTTTTTTAAAAGTGACCCTTCTTGGTGGCCATAAGTGTGGGCGTGTCCAGCATGAGTGTGTGCCTGCTCATGTTAAAGTGGCTGCTAGTGTGTGAGCATGTCCAGTGAGTGTGTTGTGCGTGTGCTCATGTGTGCTTGTGTGTCGAGAGTTCAGTGTTCAGGGCTCTGATGGCCTGGGGGAAGAAGCTGAGCCGAAGTCTCTCTGTCCTAGCAGCTGGTGTTCGTAGGCGTCTGCCTGACCTGAGCAGCATGAACAGGCTATTGTTGGGGTGGTGTGGGTCTTTCATTATTCTGCAGGCTCTGGATTTGCACCTCTTGTTGTATAGAACCTGCAGGGGTGGTAGTGCAATACCCGTGGTACGCTCGGCTGAGCGCACCACTCTCTGTAGGGCCTTCTTGTCCTGTGCCGTGCTGTTTCCATACCAGGCAGTGATGTTTCCAGTCAAGATGCTCTCTACAGCTCCGGAGTAGATGGAATGGAGTATCTTCCCAGATACTCTGAACTTCCTTAACTGTCTCAGGTGGTAGAGGCGTTGCTTCGCCTTTTTTACGACTGAGTCTATGTGTGTTGTCCATGTCAGATCCTCTGCGATGTGGACCCCCAGGTACTTAAAGCTGCTCACCCTGTCCACGGTAGCCCCGTTAATCCTCAGTGGTGTGTGTGTCTCCTGCTGTCCTCTCCTATAATCCACGATCAGCTCCTTGGTTTTACCAATGTTCTGGAGCAGGCTGTTGTCCTGGCACCAGCGTTCCAGTACCTCAACCTCCTCCTGGTAGGCCTTCTCGTTGTTGTCCGAGATCAGCCCCACCACCACTGTGTCGTCCGCAAACTTCACTATGGAGTTGGAGCTGAACTTGGCCACACAGTCATGTGTGTATAGTGAGTACAGCAGGGGGCTCAGAACACAGCCCTGGGGGGACCCGATGCTCAGGGTGATGGTGTTGGAGGTCTGACCCCCCACCCTGACCGCCTGGGGCCTTTCACTCAGAAAGTCCAGTATCCAGGGGCTCAGAGCGGAGCTCAGACCTAGCTCGATCAGCTTGTCCACCAGTCTGGTGGGTGTAATGTTTCTATTCTGCCTGTCACTCTTTTTTTTTTTTTTTTAACAATATATTTATTGGGTTTTAGTTTGCAAATTACAACATGTATATCAGCAGAGCAGTATTCAGCAAACATTTTCACCCCGTTCTCCCTCCCCTAACCCCACCCCACAAAATAATAATTAACTTCAAAAACAGGTTCACATAGGAAGGATACAGATTTAAATAAAAAATAAACATAAATAAATAATAATACAACCAAAATGTTTTACACATTAAGTAAAGGGTGTTTCTTGTCGTTTTTACACAATGATAAGAGTTGTCCCACAGTACTCCCCCTAATCCCGTTCTTGTTGAAGCAAGTTCCCAACATTCGTATTATGCTTTAAGAAGTACACAAATGGTCCCCAGGCATTATCAAAAATGTTTTGTTTACGTCTAACAATATACACCATCTTTTCCATTGACATATTGAAGCCATTTCTTTAATCCACATACCAATTCTTGGTCCATCAACATTTTTCCAATTAAGAGCTATTACACGTTTTGCTTGTAATATGCACATATCTATAAATCTAAACTCTTTGCGTTGTAGATGTGGGGTGGTAGGATATAAACCAAGAATAAAAAGCTTGGGATTCAATGGCAACTTCTTTGATAAGATTTGATCGATCAGATCAATAACATCTTGCCAGAAGGTTTTCACTTTCACACATTCCCATATGCAGTGGAACAGTGTCCCCCTTTCCTCACTACACTTAATACAAGTATCTGGAATATTATCATTAAACTTATGCAATTTAACAGGAGTTATATATGTACGCATCAGCCATTTATATTGTATACGTTTTAGGTTGCTACTGACTGTCTGACTCTGTGCCTCTTTACATGCCACGCTCCATTCTTCTAAAGATATTTCCTCCTCTATGTCTTCGTTCCATTGATTCAGTTTTGATTCAGATGATTCATCTGAACCAGATACAAATAAGTCGTATAGCATTGAAATTATACCTTTACCATAACAGTGTCTAGTGACTGCTACCTCTAAGATGGAAATGTTCGGTATATCCAATGAATGGTTCTGAGATGATATAAAACTCCTTAGCTGAAGATATTTAAAAAAGTGATGTTTCGGAATATCATATTTTGTAGATATTTCCGCAAAGGACATGAATACTTCATCCTCCTCCCTGTATACGTCTTGCACTTTCCTTAACCCCTTTTCAGCCCATACTTTAAATCCACTATCGTTTTGCCCTGATTTAAAATTGGCATTGCCCCAAATAGGACTGAACCTGGATCGGGACGAATTTATATTCAAATATTTGAGTGCGTCAAACCACACATCTATCATGTTTAAAATAATGGGGTTGTCTGTATTTTTCTTCAGATATTTACGGTCTCCAGAATACAAATACAGGTGCAAGGGTAAGCTCGGTTTAACAGAGCAGGATTCTGAATGGATCCAAGCAGGGGGATTCTCCGATGAGAAGTAAAACATGATCGTCCGCAGTTGTGCTGCCCAGTAATACCATTGGATATTTGGGCATTTCAGGCCTCCTCGGTCATATGGTAGGTAAAGTAGAGATAGACGTAATCTGGGACGTTTATTTTGCCATATAAAGTTGGTAAACAGTTTCTTGATTCTTGTGAACAAAGACGAGGGGGGGGGTAAAGGGATATTCTGGAATAGGTAGAGAAATTTAGGGAGTATATTCATTTTTAGAATATTAATCCTGCCGATAATTGAGATGGGTAGGGATGTCCAACGCTCTATTGAAGAAGTACTAGCTTCCAGAATTGGGTCATAGTTTATCTGAGAAATCTTATTCACCTCAGGGACAATTTTTATTCCCAAATACGTGAATGTATCTGTTGAGTTGAGAGTAGAAGCACAAACAAGCCCATCCTCCCTCTCTCTTTCATTGAGTAACATTATAGATGATTTGGAGTGATTCACTTTATAGCCAGATATTTTCCCAAATGTTTCAATAAGACTTAGGAGTGCTGGGATAGACCTGTGTAGATTTTTTAGCATTAATATTACATCATCGGCGAAGAGGGCTATCCTATGTTCTATATGACCTTCTCGAATCCCATGAATATCACTGTGCATCCTCACCGCTATAGCAAATGGTTCGATCGCAAGAATGAAAAGTAAGGGCGATAAAGGGCTCCCTTGTGGGCAACTTCTACTAATTTTAAAGGGTTTAGAGACCTTGCTATTCGTCAGAACTTCTGCCGTAAGTCCTGTACAAAGCAATCTAACCCATTTGACGAATGTGTCTCCAAAGCCAAATCGTGTTAACACCTCAAACAGATAAGGCCACTCGACACGGTCGAAGGCCTTCTCTGCATCCAGTGAGAGTAAGGCAGTGTCTGTCGCCCCCTTGTGGTTATATAAAATATTGAGCACACGTCGGACGTTATGAAAACCCTGTCTCCCTTGAATAAATCCATTCTGGTCTTCCCCCACCACCCTAGGTAGAAGGACCTCCAGTCTTCTTGCAATAATTTTACTAATAATCTTGGTATCCGAATTTTGGAGGCTGATTGGACGCATATTTTCACATTTTGTATTAGGTTTCCCTGGTTTTGGAAGTAAAGTGATTAGGGCTCCTCTCATAGATGTGGGGAGAAGACCATTCTCGAAGGATTCCTGAAACATCTCCAAGAGGGGTGATATTAATTTAGTTTGGAATTTCTTATAAATATCTATGGGGATGCCATCTGGGCCTGCTGCTTTTCCAGCCTGCATACAGCCGATTGCATCAGCAATTTCAACGCCAGTTATATTTTGATCTAAAGCCCTACTCTCCTCCTTTGAAATTTTGGGAATATCTAGGTCGTCTAAGAATTGTGTTTGCATGTCCAGGTTAGGAGAACATTCAGAGCTGTATAATTTCCCATAGAAGACTCTAAAAGCCTCATTAATCTCTGTTGGGTCCACTATAGTTCTACCATTTGGGGCTTCAATACAATTGATGGATCTTTCTGCTTGTTGTTGTTTAATGCGCCAGGCGAGAAGTTTTCCAGGCTTTTCCCCCTGATCATAGTAGGACTGTTTGAGTCTTATTAGGTCGGCAGCGGCTTTGTTAGCTGCTAATTCATTGTACTGTGATCTAAGCAGTAGTAGTTTTGAATGAGCATCTGTAGTCGTATGTTTGTTATGATAAATTTCCGTTTCCATTTTTTTTATATCCTGATCTAATTTCTCCATTTCAAGTCTTGTAGCCTTTTTCTTTGAGCTAGTGAAAGAGATTATTTGTCCCCTAATAAAAGCCTTGAAAGCCTCCCACCTTATGCCAGCAGAGGTCTGGGACTTGTTGCATTCAAAATACAGGTCAATCTGTTTCTCCAAAAAGTCTATAAATGTGTGATCCGTGAGCCATCCTGGTTGAAAACGCCATCTTGGTGGGTCATTCACTAGGTTAGTATCTTCATAGTTCAAGGATACCGCTGCGTGGTCCGAAAGAACTATACTGCTATACTGACATTCACCTACTTTGGAGGCAAGCAGTGCTGAGACTAAAAAGTAGTCTATGCGTGAGTGTGTTTTATGAGTGCTGGAATAGCAGGAATACTGCACTGCATTTGGATTGCCATGCCTCCAAATATCCAACAAGTTTAATTCCTTCATAAAATGATGTATTGTCTTTCTCGACTTATTGTGAGTGCCTTCTAGACCAGTTGACCTGTCCTTTGAAGGGTCCAGCGTACAATTAAAGTCACCAGCTATTATGTATTGTCCAGGAAGAGTTGAGGCTGTCAAAAATAAATTATCATAGAATTTAGGGTCCTCTTCATTGGGACCATAAACATTTATCAGCGTTAACGTTTCAGACAGTAACCTACCCTGGACCATAATATATCTACCTGCAGTGTCCCTTACTACATTATGTACCTGTAATGGGACAGACTTATGAATTAGTATCATAACCCCCCTGGCATGAGTGGTGTAGGGGGCAGATAACACTTGGCCCTGCCGCGTGTAGCTTTATGCCAAGCAAGCAGTGCAAAAATTTACCGTAGTGGCATGCAGCAATGCGCCTTTCATTTTCCGCCGCCCAGCGCCCAGGTCGCGCGGAAATAGGCTGTCTATTGCCATTCTCTTTGACAAACTCTAACCTTAACCAGCTCCTTAACAACGCCTAAACTTAACCGTTCTAACCTTAACCAACTCCGAAACAATGCCTAACCTTAACCTTAACCTTAGAAATTATATTGCCATTCTCTTTGACAAACTCTAACCTTAACCAGCTCCTTAACAGCGCCTAAACTTAACCGTTCTAACCTTAACCAACTCCGAAACAATGCCTAACCTTAATCGGCGAAAGAATACACGTTAAAAAAAAATCACGTTAAAAAATATTTTCGATGGGATTCGAACTCGCCAGCAAACAAGCCATAGGATCCACAGCCATGTGTCCTTGCCAATTGAGCTATTTGCTAGATACTGAATAAGGGGCGGTGACTTATATATATTGAGCTCCGCTCGTGTCGCATGCGCGGGCACCTCGCGCGAGCACGCCGGCGCACGCACGCACCTGAGCGAGCACGCCGCCGCCGGTGCACGCGCGGTAGCATTTGTCTGAAAAGAAGGGCGCTTTACCGCACTAGCGTGCGGTGACGAATGCGGAAGCATTTTTGCACTGCTTGCTTGGCATTAACGTACAGGCGGCCCTGCCACCTTTTTGCTACTTTAGGAACATCTTCATTCAAAAGATGCGTTTCTTGTAAAAAAACAATTTTTGATTTCAAATATTTTAACCTGCTCATTACCCGTTTCACCTTTGTAATTTTGTTCAAGCCCCTACAATTCCACGAAGTAAATTTCACCTTGCAGTTATCTGACATTAGTTAATTAATATATATATATCCCTTATGAAAAGGTACACAGACAGCCACACCCATATGAGAGAAGAAAAAATAATAAAACACATCAGGAAAAAACACCCACCCCCCACCCCCTACTAACCTGATGCCCATGCATCTCCCCTCACCCCTCATTTCACTACTGGCCAAACGAGTTTCTCTAACTTGTCTTCCCCCTAAGCTCAAACTAGCTTTCATTTTTTCTAAATACTAATCACAAATAACATATCTAGTGTTGTCTTGAACTGCGCAATGCTTGCAACTTGTAGGTATAGTATCCATTAGGTCAGGGGCTTACTTTAAACGCCAAACACTATTATTACAAATCTGAAACACTTTTAGTACAAACCTGGAACGCGCGCACGCAGGCTGGGAGACGAGGAAAATGTAAAAAGTTAAATGTTTGTAGCCTGCCTCAGAATCTGCAATGCGTTGTAGGAAAAGTCTAAACCAGTGCTGATTTTGTCCATTGAACTAGACTCAGTCCTGTCCGAATAAGAATACAAATAAAAATCAGAGGAAAACTAAACAGTCATAGTCCAACCACGCCTCATTTCGTGGAAATTGCTATTTTTATAACGTCATTTATATATTCACTTATAAGAATACAGTAGGCTCAGTATGACTGTTACTTTCCTTTCGGAGCCTTCCAACGCCGGGACCGTCTCAATAAATCAAATGCTTCGGATAAACTTTTCCACCTCCGCCGGTGTTTGAAAGGTGCGGGCTCTCTCGTTGTGAGTTACCAGCAGCCGGTCTGGAAAGATGATTCGGTGCGTGTGGATCCCCCGGTCTCTTAGCTTCTTCCGCACCTCGTCGTATCCGCGCTGCCTCTTGTGCACACCTGCAGAGAGGTCTATGTGAAGACGAACCGGCTCGTTATTATAAAGGACCCGTCCCTTGGTCCTAGCCGCCCTCAGTACTCTCTCTCTGTCCTTGAAGTTCATGAACTTCATGATTAGGGTCCTTGGGCGTTGAGAGTCAAGTGGCGCACCGATTCTATGAGCACGCTCCAATACTAAGCCCCCTGGTTCAATATTCAGAGCCTCCGATAACCATTTCTCCAAAAATGCAGTTGCATCCTGGCCCTCTGCCTTTTCCGGTAGCCCCACCAACCTGACGTTATTTCTTCGACTCCTGCATTCCAAGTCCTCCACTTTGTCGAGAAGGTTTTTAACGGTGTTCTCCAGAGTGCCAACCTTCGGTATCAGCTTATTAACGTTGTCCTCCGCGTCAGAAATCCGTTGTTCAGTCTGCTCTATGCGGCTTATGCAATCTTGTATCTGTTTCTTTATTTCCGTAATTGTTATTTGCATTTTGTCGAATTTCTTATACAGTCCAGTTTTCATAGTTAGTATGGCTTTCATGATATCTTGGTTGTCTGGACTCAACTTTTCATCATCAGATTCGTCGACGTCCTCGTGTGCGTTAGCCATCTTATTTTCACCCGACTTGGTGGCCTCCTCCTCCACCTCAGACTGTTCAGCTTTCTTTCTATCCTTCTTTGCTTTTTCTTTAGCGTTTTTTCCTGACATTTAGATTCCGGATATTCTTATACTTATACTGCGCGACTTTGAGTGATATTTTGATTAGTTTTGTAGGATTAAATTACATGCTAGCAGCTGAGCCTAAAATGTGCGACCTCCTAGTTACTCGTCATGCCCGGAAGTTGCCTGTCACTATTAGTGTCTAGCAGAAATAACTGAATGTCCACACAATGACATTATAGCTGAAGGTTTGTTTACTTCCATTTGGGGGTTGCATACATGAACTGACAGGTACCGTATCTGACGTCATTATCAAGAGTCTGGGCTAAACCAACTTATGGGTGAAACCATTACGTCAGGATACCACATTTCCCTTCTTTTAAAATAAGTGCATTTAATTATAACACCATATAATTATACCACCATATAACACCATAAGTGCAAATCACATCTATCACAAATCAAATTTTTTTTCTTTTCTTTTCTTCTTTTTTTTTAACAACATCAGTGTAATAATAGTCACAGGTCTAGAATGTCTCTCGGCTTACCTAAGCGGCCTGACCTGGTAGTAATGCCTTGTGGTGGCACAGTTGGGGAATTTTCAACAGTCTGCTGTACAGTCTCAGTGGCCTGAGCCTCGACCTGTTGACCATCCGTTGCCACTCCGTGACGTGTATCTCCCTCGGTGGTCTGTAGGAGGTGACGCCGATTGCGCCGGAGCGTGTGGCCCTCATCCGTGATGATGTTGTAGGATCGCTGGGTCCCTGCTGGTCCGACGACTGTGGCGGGTTTCCACGACCCTGTTGGTTGCTGGAAGCGGATCGTGGCTCCTACTGGCAGTGCAGGCTGTGGTTTGGCATTTCTGTCGTAGTATTGCCTTTGTCGTTTTTGGCACAGTTCTCGTCTGCCTAGAACTGCACCGCGAGAGGCAAGTTCTGGTCGCAGCTGTTTCTCAGTGGTTGGAAGGATTGAGCGCAAACATCGGCTCATCAGCAGCTGTGCTGGTGACTTGAATCCGTCCACTGGTGTGTTTCGGTATTCCAACAGGCTGAGATATGGATCTGACCTCTGTGCATGTGCTTTGTCCATGATGGCTTTAGCTGTTTGCACAGTTTTCTCAGCCAGCCCGTTGCTCTGCGGGTACAGGGGGCTGCTTGTGATGTGCTCAAAATCCCATGTATTCGCAAAGTTCTTGAACTCTTGCGAGCTATAGCACGGTCCATTGTCACTGAGCAATTTCTCACAAATCCCGAACCTGGAAAACATGGCCTTGAGTTTCTGAATCACAGCGGTGGATGTGAGGCTAGTGATTTTTTCTACCTCGAAATACCTACTATAATAGTCAACTGCAACTATATAGTCAGTGTTGTTCCATTTGAACAGATCAGTGGCTATCACCTGCCAAGGTCTCTCTGGAATGGGGTGTGACAGCATTGGTTCTTTGGGGATGGAGTTGCGTCGTTCGAGGCAAATGCTACAAGATCCAACTAGTGTCTCTATTTGTTTGCACATCCCTGGCCAGAATAGAACATCTCTTGCACGCTGCTTACACTTCTCCATGCCGAAGTGGCCTGTGCGTATCCGTGACAGCATGTCACCTCTGAGTGAGTGTGGCACAATGATTTTCACACCTTTAAGCAGAATGCCATTCGATTCTGTTATTTCATCCCGGTGGTTCCAATATTCAGTGATGGCACAGGGGCATTGTCTTGCAGTGTCTGGCCACCCTGATTGGATGATCTTCTTCAAGGCTGAGAGCTGCTCGTCTTTGGCTGTAGCAGTTCTGATGTCTCCCATTTTCCGGTCGCTCACAGGCGCACTGCTTACAACTGAGTGTATTTGCGAGTCCATGCCCTCACTCAGTGAGTCATCACAGCACGCTAGCGGCTTCCTAGATAGTGTGTCTGCCACTGGAATCTGCTTTCCAGGCTTATGAACAATGTTAATGCTATATCTTTGCAACTGAAGTATCATGCGTTGGAGTCTCGGCGGTGCAGCTGCAAGGGGTTTGCACATTATTGTCTCCAGTGGCTTGTGGTCTGACTCGACAGTGGCTTGGTGGAATCGCTTACATCCAAAGAGCATGGCCTACAGCTCCTTTTCGATCTGAGCATAATTGACTTCAGTCTCATTCAGTGCTCTGGACGCGTATGCGACTGGTTTCTCTTGCTGCAGTAGGACTGCTCCCAATCCATATTTGGAGGCATCAACCTGCAGTTTCACATCCTTTGTGTGGTCAAAGTAGGCAAGTACTGGACCTGGCTCTTGTGTTAAAATGCTTTTCACTTGCTGGAAAGCAACATCATGGTTCGAGTCCCATACAAATTCACTGCTCTCTTTCAACAGTTGACGGAGCGGGGCCGTTGCCTCTGAGAGTCTGGGGGCAAATTTTGACAAGTACGTGATCATGCCCAATATTGTCTCCAGCTCTGCTTTACTCTGTGGCGCGGCCATGTCCTTGATCGCCGAAACCTTGTTTGGGTCAGGTCTGACACCTTCTCGTATCAGTGTGTGTCCAAAGTAGTTCACATCTGTCACACAGATGGTGCTCTTGTCTTTGTTCAGTTTTATTCCTATCTGTCTGGTTCTCTCCAGCATGCCACGCAGGTTGGCATCGTGCTCCTCTTTCGTGCGGCCATACACAATGATGTCATCGACAATGGCGGCGACGCCCGGGAGTCCCTCGTAGGCCTCATCCACTCGTCTCTGAAACTCATCTTGTGCAGATATGATTCCGAATGGGAGTCTATTGAACCTATATCTGCCATAGATGGTGTTGAACGTGGTGAGAACGGATGACTCATGGCTGAGTTTTATATTCCAGTACCCAGACCTGGCGTCTAGCACACTGAAATACTGTGCACCCGCTAATTTTGGGGTAATGTCATCTAGAACAGGGAGCGGGTAGTAGGGTCTCAGGATGGCTTTGTTCAGGGGGCGGGGATCTAGACAAATCCTAAGCTTTTTCCTTTTGGGTTTTTCTACAACCACCAGTGCATTGACCCAGTCTGTTGGCTCAGTGACCTTCTGGATTATGTCCATTTTCTCCATTTCATCCAGCTCACTTTTGAGCCGACTACGTAGGGCATATGGTATGCGGCGAGGTGGGCACACCACTGGTGTTACGTCAGGTCTGAGGTGAATGGTACACTCACCGGGAAACAGTCCAATGCCTTCAAACACATCTGCATATTCATCCATGATGTTCATGTGTGGTTTGGGCTGTGCATTGACTGTATGGATTATTTTGACCAAATTCAGGTCTATACATGCTCTCATGCCCAACACAGGTGGAGCATTGGCATCAATTATATCAAAGTCAAGCATGACTGTCTTCTCTTTATATCTGCATGTTAGCCTGCAGGCCCCTTTTACAGTAAGCACATGCCCACCATAGCCTGAGAGCTTGCTGGCCTGCGGGCTTAATACTACATTTCCAAATAGCTCATGGAATGTGTTGGCTGGTATCACATTAGCCTGAGCACCTGTGTCAATTTTAAATTTGAGCTTGTGCCTCTGTTTTCCAATTTGTAATTCTGCAAAGGCTTGTTCTTTGTCTGTGTCTGCATGCTGTTTTGTTATAGTGTCAATGTACAGTTCATCATCATCACTTTGCTGCTCACCAGTGTCAGATATAGCATGCATCCTCTTTGCCTGTGGCTTGATCTGACGTCGCTGTGGTGCTGACCTGCACATCCTGGCAAAGTGGTTGAATTGGTTGCAGTTGTTACATTAACGTCCCTTAGCTGGACATTCCTGAGCACGGCTGTGCTCTCTCCCGCATGCTCCACATTCCTCCTGCATGACGTCAGCCTTGCTCACTGTTTTGCGACCATAACGTGCTTGGTCCGGTTTGAATGGTCTCCTGCTGCTAACTGCGTCCACAGACTGAGTAGCTCCACTCACAGTCGCACACCCCATTGTTTTTAGTTGTTGCTGGGAAATGTCATGTGATCTTGCGATGTCAATCGTCTTCTCCAGCGTTAAATCTGGACCGTAGCAGAGCAGCTTCTCCCTCACTCTTGCCGAGTTAGTGGCAACCACGATTCTGTCTCGGACCATTTCGTCACTTTTGTCGTAATTACAGTCCTTCACTAGCAACTTAAGCTCTGTTACAAACTGATCAAAGTTCTCACTGTCGCCTTGTATCCGTTCGTGGAACGTATAACTTGCAAAAATGGGGTTAGCTTTGGGTATAACATAGGCTTCAAAACCTGCATAGTACGTATTCAGTACCTTCCTTTCGTCTACCGTCAGAGTCCACGTATTGAAGACATCTCTGCCCTTCTCTCCTATCCACAGGAGTAGGTAGCTGCATTTCGCCTCCTCTGTTCTTGCAGACAAAGGTCCCGAAAACATTAACTCCACATGCTGGCGAAACTTACTCCATGCATCGGGTAGAATGGACGAGTCCCAGTCCATTCTCGGCATTGGAACGCCCGAACTGTCCATTCCAAACATTTCCAAAATAAGCTTAAAATTCTGACACCATGTAATGTTTCTATTCTGCCTGTCACTCTTAGTGTCTAGCAGAAAGAACTGAATGTCCACACAATGACATTATAGCTGAAGGTTTGTTTACTTCCATTTGGGGGTTGCATACATGAACTGACAGGTACCGTATCTGACGTCATTATCAAGAGTCTGGGCTAAACCAACTTATGGGTGAAACCATTACGTCAGGATACCACAGTGGGGACTATGGTGTTGAACGCTGAGCTGTAGTCAATGAACAACAGTCTCACATAGCCCCCCTTCTGACGGTCCAGGTGAGAGAGGGTGCTGTGCAGTACTTGGGAGACCGCATCGTCAGTGGACCTGTTTGGCCTGTATGCAAATTGCATAGGGTCCATATCACTGGGGAGGGAGGCACAAATGTGATCCTTGACCAGCCTCTCGAAACATTTCATGGCCACAGAGGTGAGTGCCACCGGTCTGTAGTCATTGAGACCTGCTGGGGAGGGTTTCTTTGGTACCGGGATAATGGTAGACATCTTGAAGCAGGCAGGGACCACTGACTCCTTCAGGGATCGATTAACTATGGTGGTGAACACAGGGGCTAGCTGGTTAGCACAGGACTTAAGTATGCGTCCTGTTATTCCATCTGGGCCAGCCGCCTTCCTGGTGTTCACCTGCATAAATGCTCTTCTCACACTGTGTACCGTCGGGGGGGCGCTGACTTTGTAGTCAGTTATCGTCCTCAGTCCCTGCCATAAGCCTCTTGTGTCATTCTGTGCCATTTGTGCCTCCATCTTGTCGGCATACGTCCTCTTAGCAAGTTTAACAGCCTTGCGCAGAGTGTAGACTGTTGTCTTGTACTCTTCCATGTTTCCTGACTCTCTGCCAAGGTTATAAGCAGTGGTGCGAGAGTTCAGAGCTGCTCTGATAGTACTGTCCACCCATGGTTTCTGGTTCGGGAACACCCTCGCCTTCTTTGTGGGGACAATACTGTCAGCGAGTGTTGTTATAAAGCTCACAACGGTGTCTGTGAACTCGCTGACGTCACTGGTGCTTCTCTCGAACATTCCCCAGTCGACGTCATCGAGTGCGTCCTGAAGCGTGGCCTCTGATTGGTCGGTCCATCTTTTTACCTCACGTGACACGGCGGCGTCATGTGATCTTTGTTTGTAAGCAGGGACCAACAAGATGGCGGCATGATCCGACGTGTTCGTCGCTCCCGCTAATGGTGGAGCCGGTACAGCCTTGTATCCGGCTCTGAACGGGGTGTAACAGTGGTCGAGTGTATTTCCTCCCCTTGTGGAGCAGACGATGTGCTGAAAGAAGGACGGCATGACTTTTTTCAGATTCGCCTGATTGAAATCCCCGGCTACAATCATGGCCGCGTCTGGGTGCTTGATCTGATGTGTGTTTAGATGGTCGTGTAGTTCCGCTGGCGCCCTGCCGACGTTCGCTTGGGGAGGAATGTATACTGCAGTCATGATTACTGCAGTGAACTCGCATGGAAGATGGAAGGGACGACATTGGATCGAGAGGTGTTCCATGTCGGCGGAGCATGAACGGGAGAGTATATGCACTTCCCTGGGGCTAGTCCAGCCGTTGTTGGTCATAAGGCAGAGACCCCCGCCGATGCTCTTCCCGGAGGCCTCTGTACGGTCCGCTCTGAAGATGGTGAAGGAGTTGGAGGGAGAGATGCTGTGATCCGGAGTCACTGGTTTCAGCCAGGTCTCCGTGAAACACAGGATATTGCAGTCCTTCATCTCTCGCTGGAATCGGACCCGTGCTCGTAAATCATCCATCTTACTCTCTAGCGAACGTGCATTCGCCAGGAAGATAGATGGAATAGCCGGACGGTAAGCAGATCTTCTTAGTCTTAATCTGATCCTGCTCCTCTTCCCTCTGTGTTTCTTCTTTGTCCTGCGGCCGGCTTTGTCTCCCGCGTTGTCTTTGTCCCGTCTGATTTCCGTTGGCCAGTCTTGGCATGATAAAGTGTCTCTAAGCTCCTCTTTGAGTCCGGAGTTTAGGTCAATAAGTGACTGGCGGTCGTATGACGTCCCCGCCAGTGATGTTTCGATAAAAAAAGTAGTAAAAACAAACATAATAACAAAAAATGTGCACATTCGTTGCTGAGCAAAACCCACGGCGACTGACTCGGGTCAGTCGCCCCCAAGGCACTACACACGTGAGGAAGAATACTCACACTGCACACAGGTCTGGGACTTTCACACAACTAGTCCAGAATCACACTACACCTAAAAACAGTTCACTGCAAATAGCCTGAAATATATATATATATATCACACCATATCTCAGGGAGTCACGGCAAATGATTATAGAGAACACATGTTATGGCAATACACTCTGGGTGTCACACAGCAAAATAAGGGGGCTTGTATAGGGTAGTGGGTGCTGTTCACCACTAGGGGTTATGGCCAGGGCTAGAATGCTCCTCTCACATCCTAACCTAGGTTTTGGCAGTGGAAGCGCCAAAACACAGACAATACAAAAAGGTTCATTATGAACGGAGCCTGAAGGTGAGGTCAGGGAGGATTCCTCGACCTCCCTCTCTCGTAGCCCCTCATGCCTTCAGGCTAAAAGCGTTCAGTCATGAAACGGGGAAGCAGTGCCCTCCAGGCACATGCCTGTAATATTGTCCTCCTGCCTGCAAGGGAGAGCACAGTTCAGAACAAGCCACACTCCCACGTCCATGTGTTAGAGCAGGGGTGGGCAATTATTTTCCCCAGGGGGCCGAATGAGCAACTGAAAATATGTTGGAGGGCCGGGCCAAAATTCCAAACTCAATTATGCATAATATACATTTTATTTCTATATAAAAAGCAGTAAATGGCATTGTTTTGACCCCTGGTAAGAGTGTATGTTATTATTTGGCAATTAAAAGGTGAGGTTAGCTTTCAAAAATATCATTTATTCAAATAGAATTTATTTCCAAAATGATAAACAAAATGTGAAACATTAATAACAAAGGGCATTTTGAGTTTCATATACTATTGAAACAAGGATTTTCTTAGCTTTCTAAAGACATCACATCATCTTATAGCAAAAATAAACAAGACATGTCACTGAACTGTGTAAAGAAGTGTCCCAGTTTGTAGCCTTTTTTACTTTACATGCCTATATTAAACATTTAATGTTTTCAGAACTGTGCAAAAAAAGAAAAGAAAATATCAAGTGTCCCATTTCACTTGTTATATTTCCACATTTTAGTGTTCTTCAGTTCTTTTTTTTTTCATTCAGTGTGAGAAATCCAGTCTCTGTTGAGCTTTAACAAGTCCATCAAAGTCAGGTTGCATGTCTGAGGTGGAGATGCGAAGCACAGCTGCCAGATGTTCATCAGTGAGAGAGGATCTGTACCTGGACTTGGTAAACGTCATGACTGAGAATGTCTGTTCACATAATGTAGGTGGATCCAAAGAGAACCAACATCTTCTGAGCATGTCTCCTCATGTTTGGAAAGTTCTCCTCCTTGAGCGCAGAGTAGAACTCTAGCAGTGATGCTGACAACTATCAACACTGCAGGTAAAGGGAGAGGAAACCAGCTGCATTTCATCCTCAACCTTTTTGAAATCTTGAAAACGCCTTGAAAATTCATCATGCAGTGCTCCCAACATGGATGAGTACCTGTGCCGGTGATCAGCTGATGGTTTGACTTCTTTCAGGGTTTTCATGTGTTTGAGATTGTTGCTGCCTAGTTGCCTTGAAATTAATTGCAACTTTGTCATGAAGGCTTTCACATGGCTATGCATTTCATGAGCAAAAATGCCCTTGCCCTGCAGTTGTGTGTTCAGTAGGGATGGGTACCGTTCACATTTTAACCGATACGGTACCAGTACCTGTGAATCGATACCGGTACCCAACGGTACCTTTTTTCTGTACTTTAGTCTCTAAAAATTGAATCTACCTACCTCAGTTGTGAGAAAAAAAATCCAAACTTCAAATAACCACACTTTCGACCGTTTTCGGCTTGCCCCGACTGCTTTGTTGTTGAATCAAGTCAAATCCTAGGTAAGCGTATATTGTGCGTGTGAACGTTGACATGAAAAGAAAAAAGTAAAAAAAATAAAAATAAAAAATGTATTATCATGTAATCTTTCGCGGGCCGGTCAGAATCATACAATGCCCAAGTCTGTATTAGAGAGAGTCAGAATGCGCACCTTCAATGCTCTTGACAGAGAGGGGCAGTTCACAGAATGAAATGTGTTCAGAGCACTGCGCTCCAATCCTCCACCATTCAACTAATATTGTTCATATAATTCACAGTTCCAATAACAGTTAATATGAATCCACAATTCCAATGCAATCACAGTTCTTCTATTCCTCCACTGACAGCTCTGGAAACAGTTAGCTCGTCAGGCGCTGTGTTTGACTATCCGATGTATATCCACTCACCCTGGCGCACAGTGTTGCAACAATGTATCTAAATGGCCCGATGCTCCGCTCATTCCGCAGCCCCATGGGCGCTGTCTGAAAAGGTTCGGTAATGACAATCCCACTGGCAGGAAGCATCAATAGCGTTGTGTGTACCAGCAATATCACCAGTCGGCGTCCTCAGGTTTCTCCTTCCTCCTCTGGTCTGGGTTTCGTCCTTCTGTGTCTCACCCCCAGCTGTCAATACTCGCCACCCTTTTGAGCGAGTTTGCGGGGTTCCAGGGCACCGCCCCTATGCGCCAGCCAGCCAATCAGCTTCCTCCGACGGCACAACCTGTAACGCGGTAGATCCCACCGCTCAATGAATACACACACACACACCTGGCTAATGTTCTGCACTCGCCTGATATCAATTACTCCAGCGCATATCACCACATCAGTGCTCCTCCCCTCTCCACTGGAACACCATGGACCTCATCTGACAAGGGAAGAATGTACAGCATAGCACGGCACGGCTATAGGAAATTACCATAAATACATATATTGCATGCACTTGCCTGACAACACTGCCAGGTACGCCTATAGATCCTCACAGGACCATCACTCCAGGCTGCCTGAATACTTTCGACAACAAATGTTTGTTTCGGCGTCTCTGATTGGCCACACGCGTTTCTGGTCATGTGACATGTGCGCCAATCGTGGGACCGCAAGTTTCTACACTGGTTAAGCTTAGGCGCTCTTTCGAAGTTGGTTAAGGTTAGAGTTTGTCTTAGAGCATGGCGATAGAATGCCTGCCCTGATTTCGACGGTTAAGCTTAGGCACTCTTTCGAAGTTGGTTAAGGTTAGAGTTTGTCTTAGAGCATGGCGATAGAACGCCAGGTAGTTTGCAGGCTGTTAGACCCGGAAATAGACGCAGAACTTGCTGTCCCACAATTGGCGCACATGTCACATGTCACATCAGAGCGCAAAACTCGAACGCGGAAACCGACTCATTGCCAGACGTGAGCGATTCGACTCACGCTCACGGCAATGAATCGGCTCTTATGAACGAGTCGCTCATGACCGACCCATCACTAGCGTCTGACTATTTTGCGCATGCAGCATTGGAGGTTATGCCAGCCAAGATGAAGAGGACATCGTTCGGCAGATGGACTGAAGATGAAAGTTGTTGCATGTTAGACAGTTCAGTCAGGCTAGCCATCCCGGCTAAAGACAGGGACAGCTAGTTAGCTTTAGCTACGTTATAATATTAAGTGTGGTTCAGTCGGGATATAGCCATGATGATGTCGGCTAGTAGCTAGCTTAGCTAAAGGCTAACTAGCGTTAGCTAACCTAGAGACAGCGCGTGCAGCATTGTTATGCCAAGATGAAGAGGATGGTCGTTCGGCAGATGAACTTCGTCAACTCCACGCAGTTGTCTCCATCCTCTTGGACGTTTGGTGAGTTTTTAATGCACTCTTTTCTATTCCCGCCGTGGATATCTCTCTCTCTCTCTCTCTCTCTCTGGAGCCAAACTGGCCGACTAGCTGTTGTAGTACTAGTAGCTAACGGTGTGTGGCCTGGTGTCAGCACCTGTATTGCTTTTCTCACGTTGTACAGTTTTTCAGTGGTAGCCGCATAGCTTGCTTCTGCGTTAGCTAATGGTTAGCGATAGCCGGGTTGAGCTAACTGTTAGCCAGTTAGCTGTTTAGCTACGACGTTAGCTGCCGGCTGCGCTCGGCTGGGAACGTTAGTTTGATGCTATCAGTTAGCCTAGAGTTAGCTGTTAGCTTGTGCTACGACCATTGACATTAGCCGTGAGAATAGCAGGGGGTTCTGGCACTCTGACTACGACATCATCTTTGACAGAAGATGTAGTCGGGCCTGCACCATGACAAGGCTCCGGCCATAGCTTCTTTTTGTCCCGCCAGCGAGAGGCCTTTCGTCAACGTGGAGACCTGTGTTGCGGCCTTTCGCCCTGCGTTCCTTGGTGCAGGTAAGATGTCATGACATTACCCCACTCTTCCTTCCTTCCCCTCCCGAATGTTTTGTTAATAACGATGTTTTTTTCCAGGCAAAACATATGTTACTTCACAACATTTGGAGATACGACATGTGCTGTGTGTGAATTGTCTTGGTCGTTTGTGTAGCTTGGGTAGCGTTGGGCCGTTGGCCAAAGCTGTGTCTGGCCTGGTGTCAGTACCTGGCTAGCCTATTTAGCTGATGTCGGCCATTGGCTCCATGCTACTTTGTTTTCTCTGGTATAGACCCTCTTCTCTTTGGATTTAAGTGTTGATCTTTGTCCTTTTGGATCTATGTATATTCATGTTGCCTTTGTGAAGTTATCTTTTCCTTCTGTTTTGTTCTTCCATTAAAAGTTGAATGTCCTTTAGGGGCTCATCTTTGCTTATCTCTCTCATACATGCTCTCTCTCTAACACACACACACACAACAAACACACATGCTCTCTCTCTCTCTCTCTCTCTCTCTCTCTCTCTTTCTAACACACACAGTCTGCCTATGGCGGCCTTTCTCGATGGCTAGGCTGTGCTTGCTGAGTCTGTACCTAGTCAAGGATCTTCAGTCACAGTGCTCAGGTATTCTGCCACTGTGTACTCTCTGTTTAGGGCCAAATAGCATTTCAATTTCTTTCCAATGTGTCTCTCTCTCTCTCTCTCTCTCTCTCTCTCTCTCTCTCTCTCTCTCTCTCTCTCTCTCTCTCTCTCTCTCTCTCTCTCTCTCTCTCAGACCCTCATCTGCACCTTTGATCACACTGCCCACTTATACTCATGTGTATATTCAGAGTAAATTATATTGTTTACACTGCTTATTTCTACCTTTCTACTGTATTATAATAATTGTATTGCCTGTATTTATGTATTCTACTATTACCATGCCCATATCTCCCCTCCCCCTCCCCCATGCTGCTATACTGCCTGAATGTCCCCCAAGGGGATCAATAAAGGAATATCTTATCTCATCGTATTCAGTCATCACACACAATGTCTCCTCCCCATCATATGTATATATTCTCTGTTAGGATCTATGGGTAACATTACTGTATATTTGTGTAGACACCTGAATATGTCTAACAATAATTCAATGTGTCTAACCTAATTCCTTTTACTCTACTGTGCCCACTGACCCCTCTTGATCCTCCATATTATTATTTTTTATTTTTTTGGTCTTTTTCCCCCTCCATTTTCCTCCGATGTTCTCCCATCCCAATGTTAGTCGTATGCCAATTCCCAGTCCCTTCCTGGTCGCTGCGCTTTACCCCCCACAGTCAGATCATTTGGGAGAGTGGAGGCTACCACGTGCTTCCTCCGACACACGTCCAGCCAATCACCGCTTCTTTTCACCTGGCAGCGCGGATTCTCATTGAGAGGGCGTAGCGTGTGGGAGGACCACACTATCCCCCTCACGTCCAATCCGCGCTTAGCAGGCGCCCCGACCGAACTGTAGGAGTCGCTGTTTACAACGACCCGGACCCACCCCGCCAGCTTCTCCCACCCTCTGATACAGCCAATTGTATCAGTGCAGACGGCCAGCCAAGCTGGTGGCAACCCCGGAGCTGTGAGCTGGATTCGAACAGGCGAACCAAGCTCACAGCTCCGGGGCTGGTGACGAACGCAATCTCCGCTCGACCACCTAACCGCCCTGATCCTCCATATTCTAACATTGACAGTTATTAGTGGAGCATGCACTGGAGTGCCGCCAGGGGGAGCTGGTGAGACGTTGGGCAAGGGAGGAGACCAGGTGAAGAAGGATGGACTGGAGGTGCGGTGCAGACAGCGGAGCACCCTCTTCGTCATTTTCCAGAGGAGGAAGAGGTCGCGTGGAGCAGGAGCTCCGGACATCAAGCATGCGGGATATAAACCCAGTTACGAAGCGGGTTATTAATGAAATACGCGATAGCTTAGCTTTCAGTTAATGCTAAAGAGACATTGTGAACGAAGAAGCAGACGAGCTACTGCCGAAGAGTGTATTAGATATTGCACACGTTGCGTTTTAGCTAAAGTATAGGCGTCATGACAGGGGGTCGTCCCGATGCGCAGATTAGTTCAGTTCAGTTAGGCCTAGGGCACAGTTTAGTCCGCGTGTCGCTTCACCTCTCCAGCCGAGCAGTGGACTACTCAACGGACGTCGTGGCACTGCACGCACCTCCAGCAGTCACCTGCCTAACGTCCACCCAGCCCTGCCTCCTGGTACCACAGGACTTCTCGGCGGCCATCTCACCACACGGATGGTCGGTGGTGGGAGCGGGCCAAGCTTTGGTTAAGTACTCTCCAGCCTGTTACCGTGAGCGCTCCGAGTGCTGGAACTTTATCTGTAGACTTTCTCTTTGTGCGGCGCGGGCCCTTTAAGGGCGAAGAGAAGCAGTACGTTGAACTGACGCTGGTAACAGTGATTAGGGGCGCTCCGACATTTATTATTTTGGGGAGCCGGCTATAGATAGGACTTTTGTTTTCAACCTGGGCCCACTGTCTTTTGGTTAAATGTGTGGTGTGATAACGTGTGTTCCTTCATAAAATCCCATTCAGTAGCCCCATACCCCTCTCCCTCTTTCTCCCCTCTCTCCCCACCTACGGGTGAAATAACAGGTATTTCAACCCTTAAAGGGACGGGTGTCATTACTGTATCTTGACTAGTGTGGGAAGAGCTTTGGTTCCCTACCGTAGAGTGAGAGCACTAGGTGCCTAGCATTTCAACCCTTAAAGGGACGGGTTCCATTACTGTGTATTGACCGGTGTGGGAAGAGCTGTATTCATTGGGTTGTGTAAGCGGGAAGAGCTTTAGTCCTTGGGCCTTGTGTAAGCGGGAAGAGCTTTGCTCATTGTGCCTTGTGTTAAGAACCATATAATTTCTTCAGTAAAGAACACTGAATGGGAGCACTGTGTGTGTGTCTGTTACTGTGTCTTGTGCATTAACCCCTTTCTGCCCGGGTAATGCATTTTATTGTTTAACCCTTTCCCCACCCCCTGCCTAAGCATAATTGGGACAGGTCTCTGCTCATCAGCAAGGAAAGGTACTGCTTTGGGGAGAAAGTATATCATCTATCACTACTGCCACCGGGTGTGGGAGGGTGCGGGTAGTATTAGGAGAAGTGTGGGTGTGTGGGGAATTACTGCGAGTCGCCCTGGAGAGCAAGAAGGACCAGCGCACTAACCCCTAGGTTACTAAATCCTAGGCCCCATCCACTCCCTCTGCTAAAGCTCCACTCTAATACAACTGCACTACAGTCGGGGATTCAGCCGGACTCAGATCTGCTGCATTCCCACTACCTGGTGACAGGGTACATCTACTCTCATAAAGCAGGGATAATCCACCCTGCTACATTTGCATATCGTATATGTCACAAATGTAACAGTACTATATGTCCCTAATGCCATAAATGTCATGATGTCATGTATGTTGTAAATGTCACTATGAATTGAAAATGGGGGACCCTGATGTAAACAAGACAAACGTTTTTCTCTGGTCTGCATCCCCTTAACAATTGTGTGTATTGAGCCGTACTGTATTGTACCCATTCTACAATCTGTTTTCATTCATTCATTCATACAATAATGTACAATCATTCCAGACAGCGGTCTTTGATGATTCTGGCAGTGACTGAAAAGGTAGAGGCTGAAGGATAATGCTTATATATGCCTGTCCTATATTCTTATCAAATTAAGCCTCCAAAGCAGAAAAAAACAATAATAACAAAATAAAATTCATTACAGTCAAAAATAGCTATACAATCAATCACTATCGTTTTTCAAAAGTACTTGTAATCGGATTACAGTTTCTCTCTGTACACATACTTGAGCAGTTACCACTTTTCTGTAATTGCATTACTGTAATCCAGTTACATGTAATCCATACACAGCCATGTATGAAGGCCGCTTGCACACAGATGGCTGAGTCGTGATCCGCTGCCCTTTTCGCTCTCAGAGGATCAATGACAATGATGATGAACTGGCAACGGTCGGCTGGCAATCCGCTCTGAACTCTGCTGTGATAGATGCCTCGCTGTGGCTCTACATTCGGTTTTTGGTATCAGCTCACATTCTTCATGACCTGAATAGACTGCATTTATATAGCAATTCTTATCCAAAGCGCTTTAGATTAGATTAGATTATAGTAGATTAAAATGTATTGTCATCATTATACGGCACAACAAAAATAAGTTTGGCATCCAACCAGAGTGCAAATGTAACAGTAAAGTACAATAGTAATATTGGACGTGGAAGTTGGACGTGGTGTTTTGTTGTAACAGAGGTTCAGTGGAACCTTGAAGAAAAGAAAACGTGATTCTTCTTTCACTTTTTCATGAAGCACGACGGCTTGTCATTCCTCACGATGGCTCGTCAAGCGTTTCCTTGTAGCATATATAAACTATAGATCGATAGATCGGCATACCTCGATTTAACGAGCGCGAGCGGAGATCAAGTGAATATTACTGAAATCCTCGTCGCCGTCAGAGAGGGAAGAGTGCGTTGGTTTTCGGTATACACAAACTCTTTGACGTTCTGAACACAACACACACACACACACACACCTCACCCCCCTCCCCCCTCCCCCCACCCCCACCCAATATCCCTTTCATCTTCTGAACTATCACCTTTAAGGTTGTCTCGTTACATGCCTTGATCTCGCATGCAGGTGGGTGAAAATAGAAAAACAGGCCTTCCATCCTTTGATCTGTAGCATTAAAGCTCCCCGAGAACCATCAGATTGTTTAGAAGACGGAAATGACATTAGATAGACCGCATTGTTGATATTTTGACGTGTTATTGAAAGCACGGCAGAAAGCCAAGTATTGACCTTGAATATATAATGAAGAGAATATAAGGTACACAATAACACTATATGTTTTATGTATTCTTTTGTACTGTGTGTTGTGAGAGACGTTTATTCAGAGTTAAATATATTGTTTACACTGTGTATTTTTCTCTTATTCTTATATATTGAAATTCTTTATTGGGAAAACCACATTGAGATACAGTATCTCGTTTTCGAGAGGGTCGAGAGAGAGAGACAAGAAGATATATACCAGTTTCCTCTCTGTGCGTTCAGGAGAAAGCTATCTGGCTGCACGTTAGCCTAGCTTAGCACAATGAATGGAAGCAGACATGACGGTTAGGATTCGGGAGAGGTGTTAGTTGGACAATGCTATAGGCTAACCGGTCATGTCCACTTCCATTCATTGTGCTAAGCTAGGCTAATGTGCGGCCAGATAGCTTTATCCTGAACACACAGAGAGGAAACTGGTATCTATCTTCTTGTCTCTCTCTGGAGAAGACCTAATTTCCCTAAATGTTGGCGTGTTCCTTTAAAGCTGTTCAGAGGATTATCCCAAACCGTGGCCTGGGACCTGTGATGGTCCATAATGTACCTTATGTTATAGCCATAAGTAATATGTTTACTTATTGTATAAGTAATATATTTGCATGTCATATCAGCGAAATTCCAACACAACCGGGAGTCAAACCAACAATGATTGTGATTGTGGGTGAGTGCTGTCAGCACTAGGCTAGGACACCCACCCACCATCTGATACAAACACAGCTTTCCCCACTAAACTAAGACACCCACCTACCCTGATACAAACACAGCTCTCACCACTAGACTAAGAAACCCACCCTGATACAAACACAGCTCTCACCACTAGAGTAAGACACCCACCCTAATACTAACACAGCTCTCACCACTAGACTAAGACACCCACCCTGATACAAACACAGCTCTCACCACTAGACTAAGACACCCACCCTGATACTAACACAGCTCTCACCACTAGACTAAGACACCCACCCTGATACAAACACAGTTCTCACCACTAGACTAAGACACCCACCCTGATACAAACACAGCTCTCACCACTAGACTAAGACACCCACCCTGATACTAACACAGCTCTCACTACTAGACTAAGGCTGCGGTTACACTAATGGCCAGTTTTCGTTTTGTTGTCAGGGTCAGTTTCGCTTTTCAGAACGCAACATAATGGCAGGCAAGTTAGACATTGGTTTGGCCTCCTGAGCACAGTGATGTAGTACAATGCCAAAGCAGTAGGTGGCAGTAGGTGGCAAACATGAAGGCAATTTTCAACCAATCAGAAAAGTTTAATGTGCCAATACACTTCCTGCAAAAAAACAACAAACCACCATCTTTAAATGCCTCGCGTGAGCCATTTAGCCAATGTATCATTTATTTTTCAGCAAAGAAAGTGCAATAAAAGTGCAATAAACTAAACGGATACATTCACTGTGTGTTCTGCCTAATTTTTTTATGATTTGTTGATGAAACAAAACTAACATCAACACAATTGACCACCAAGAGCGGAGTGTTAGTCTCACAAAAAGATCTCCGGTGTTGTTAGCTACATGCTAATGTGAATGTAGCATCATGTTAATAGCATCGAGTAGAAATGGGTGAACACTTTATTTAACAGATTGCAGAATGGGTACAATACAATATGGCTCAATACACACAATTGTTAAGGGTATGCAGACTGTTGTAGCTTGGACTGGGCTCCTTATAACAACTAACAGGGTTTGGAAGTAACGTTAGCTAGGTAGCTAATGTTAGCTCACGTTAGCCAGCCAGCACCAAACTGATGATATCAGGAGCTATCAGTAGCTAGATAACATTAGAAAACGCCTCATGTATTAAACAAAAGTTGTAGCTTGGACTGGGCTCCTTATAACAATAACTTGACAACACGGTAGCCGCAGCTAACAGGGTCTGAAATTAACGTTAGCTAGGTAGCTAACGTTAGCTCACGAGCGACGAGCCAGCCAAACTGATATCAGACATTGATATCATGAGCTATCAGTAGCTAGATAACATTAGACAACGCCTCATGTATTAAACAAAAGTTAATAGATGACTGGGCCATTTTGTTTAATGCTTGTTAAGATTGAAAGAGGAGCTCTGAGCAATCGACTCTTTTGTGGCTGCTGGTTTGTTGACATGACATGGGTCTGGGAGGCGGAGGATTTGGCCTTGGTCTCTACTGCGCATGTGCGTTGAGCAACAACGGCTCCGTATCCGGCTCATGCAGATTACATGGCAGCATTGTCTGCGAGTCAGGTTACAAATCAGCTGTGACTTTGTAAACAACAATTATGGAATGACCAATTTCAGAGCAAGAAAGTAGACGCTGGATACAAGTTGAAAGTCAATGGCTTCAGGTTCTCAGTCGATTTATTCAGCAGGGCACCAGCGGTAGAAATACAGCAATATCACAGGATACAAATAATCTCTCTGACACACAGCTTGTCCTGTCGTGTGTGTGTCCTCTAATGTCAAGATGTGTGGTTTATATGTGTTTCAACCGAATCTAAATGCTGTGATGTGATTTGCTTATCACTACCTGGGTAAACTGGTTTTGGTCTCTGTCTGTGTGAGATTCTAATGAGTGAGGGGGTGTGAGCTCTACTTTCGGTCACCTGCAATACTGGGTGTGTGTGTCATTCATCAGTGTGTGTGTTCTACTTAACCAGTCTGTCTTGTTAGTTTAGACAATGATCACTGTGTGTGTGTGTGTGTGTGTGTGTGTGTGTGTGTGTGTGTGTGTGTGTGTGTGTGTGTGTGTGTGTGTGTGTGTGTGTGTGTGTGTGTGTCAATCAGGTTTGCCAAGGTCAAGCCAAACTGTGGTCAGCTAGCCATTCTGAATAATGCTATAATACTGTTGAAATAACTATTACTAATTAAACAAAAATACACTATAATATCAAATCTATTAGCCATGTGAACATAAATGGTTACTTCATTTCCTCTCTTGTGGATCAATAGGATCCACACAAGCAGAATTATTTATGTTTTAATCTTATATCCTAATTTGTATTTTTCCATATTGGTTACGGTTATTTTTAAGTTATTCCTATATTTAGCTTAACTAAATTAAACCATTAATATCTTTCAATGTATGTAACCTATCAATAGTAAGATAACATTTATATTCAGTTTTCCTAGACATTTTTTAAATGAAAATTAATATCAATCAGAAGAGTAATTTCTAAAATTCATAATAACAGAAATAATAATAATAAAAAATAAACAGAAGGAACTACCAATCAAGTTAATAATACTAAGAATAATATCGGGAAAGATAATAAAGAAAGGAAATAAAGAAAGAATGTTGAACAATAGAAATAATACAAGAAATAATAGTCCAAGAAATTAGTAAACGAATTATAGTCCATTTGTCATAAAATTGAATTTGTAAAAAAAAATAATTTGTGGTCGCTCTTTTGTCGTTGGTCTTATGGTCATCCGTTGTTCATTTTGTAGTGGTTGTAGTCCATCTGTCCATCTCCTCTCTTTAAGAGAAATATAGCATTGTTTTTCTCTTATATTCTTTTTCGTCATGCAAGGCAATCAAACATCGTCTCATGGCACACAAACGTCTTCCTCTCTTGGGGCAGGTGCCTCTGTCTGATGTCAGCCTGATGTTTGGTCGGGGCTCGGAATCCCTGTTGGATGACCGCAGGCCTTAGTGATGCCTCCCCCTGATTCCTCCATCTGGCCAGTGCGTTGGCCGGAGCTCTCAATCCGTGAGAGCTGGGCTTCCTCCCTGGTCCCTTGGTACCCGATGTGGCGATGTGGTGCCCCATTGTTGGGCTCTGACCGGCGCTTTGGAATGTCAGTGGCGAGTATATACATATTTTTTATTTTTATTTTTTTTTTACCTCTCTTGTGTCTTGAGAGGTGAATCTTACCCCCCAATCAATAGGGATAGAGGCTTCCTTGATTTTTCATCAAGGTTCGCTGTATCTTTTGGGTCTAGTTGTCATTCTTTGTGGCCTATGGCCTCTCGATGTATTTGCACTCTGACAGGTGTGTCGTCAGAATCCAATGTAGTGAAGCCCTCGTTTTCCGTCTGAGTCCTCCTCTCTTTCTCCCGACAGCTGTCGGTCAGGTGTCTCCTCTCTGCCATGCCCTCGATCTCCACCGTTGTTCTCCGCCGATGGTCTTTCTGGCTGAGGGCTGCTCTCAATGACAGCCTCTTTGCTGTCATCCGTCGTCTGGTGCTCTTCTGCAGTGTGCCACCCTGGGACCACGTGGGCGATCGTGCCAATTGTTGCAGGATCACCAGGTCGTCTCGGCCCCCCAGAGTTTCTGATGCGATGTGGTATATAGCTCCACCTCTCTTGTCACTGGCTCCACCTCTCTTGTCACACTTTTGTCATCCCCTGTTGGCGTGTTGGGTCGTTGAACCTCTGTGCATGGTTGGCTTCTGGGTGGATTGCCTTCTCTAAGCTCTGTGTAGTCTCCTTGTGGACACATAACTTGTAGAGACTCCTTGGCCATGTTAGTTGTTCCCTACTCTATCTACTCTCACTCTATGTTCATAAAAACAATACTTAACTAACTATAGTACAGATAATTTCATATTCTGATTCAACCTTGTGTGTGTGCTTTTTCTTAATTTGTTTTTCCTTTCTTAAATATTCAGTTTTATAATTTCACTTTTTATTCCAGATTGTTTCTCTTCTCCACCAACATAAGGTCTGAGAGTTCAGCCTTGTTTAACTATTTCTTTTGCTAATTAATCTATATTTTTAGTTATTTCTCCATCACGTAAAATAATTTTTCTGTTGTCCATTTGCTTATAGAATAGTTTCTGATTCAACGTTCTTTCCTCTAGAAATTAATTGTACCCGTCTTCAACAATACATGGTCCATCTGTTACACTTTGATCCTGGATGGTGACTCTCACTGTAGTGTTATTTTATTCTGATTAGTATATGCTAGTGTCTGTTTGATTATCTCAGCTCAGTTGCACAGACCTGGCCTATTACTACTTCTATGCTATTTTGAATTGTATACTATGTCTATTGTGCTTTTTATTTAAGTTAGTTTATATTTCCTAATTTTATTTACCTTGTCTTAATTTTCTATTATTTCACTTGCGTTTGTACTTACCTCTCTTGTCCTGTGCACTCTTTCCAACAGCTCCCACCAGGCAAACGGGGTCCGCGACAAATATCCTGTTCACTTTGTTTTTATATCAACTCTCACTGTGTCATGTTTCTATTCTTACTTTATTTGTGCCCTACTCTTAAGTGGCCTTACTCTCTGTGTGTTGTGTATTTCTTTTTTTCTCTCCTGCCATTAAACATTTTCAGTCAATATGATTATAGTTTGCCAGTTTTGGGCTAACCTAATTGCAGGACGGCTTTTTGCTTTTTCACTCCCACAAGATCTTTGAATTTGTATTCACTTTGTCTGGTGCATTATTAGTCCAGAGATATTAGTCTGGAGATGTCACTTATTCGGTGTTGATAGTGTCCTCAATGCCTATTGCAATTTCTGTGTTTCACTCTCTTCAGCTCCCCTTCTATGTGTTCACTCTTTCAGTGAGTCTTTGCTCAAGGTGATTTTTATGGCTCCTGTAATCGTGAATGTGCCTGCCTTAGGTTGCCGCAGGTTTCTCTCCGTGCAGTCTTACCCGTCTTTGGCTATAATGAATTAATCATTATCATTCATCCATACCGGCCTGTTTTCAGCGTACTCGTTGGGACCGCGTCGCTTGTTGAGGGGAGGCATATTTGCGCGCTGCCATTGCTGATTTAATGGCCTGCTTTGTCATTGCCTGAGTTGAGATTTCTTGTTTTTCAGAGACTTCCTTTGTAATTAGGCAGAAGAAGAAAAAATGTGACTCCTAATTTGTGTGTGGTGTGTATGTATGCCTGTTTTTATATTGCTTCTAATATAGTCCTTGTCTTTCTTACACATGTCTTCAGTTAGGTGACCTTGTTTTTTCCTGTATTCCCTGTCTCTTGATCCGTTATATTTTTTACCTTATTTTCTTGATGGAGGTTGTCACAAACTCCGTTCTCCTGGCGAGACGCTGTGAAGCAGAACAAGGCAAAAAGAGACATGTTTTACTATATATACAACTCTAATTTCAGATACAATTTCTTCTAAATTTTGCATAAATGTTGTTCTTTTAACATTATTTTTATTGAGAGAATTTGTGATAGAAATATAAAGATACTGTTTTGTTTTCGTTGTTTGTCTTATTTATACAACACACAGGTTATGTTCAGAATATGAATCTCTGTTTTCTTTCCTCGGCCTTCTCCACTTGTAGTTTCTTAAAGACAGAAGAACATGTTAGTCACGCGTTTTAGTCATTCAAACAGTATCATTAATTTCCTATGGGTATTAAACTGTGCTCAAATAGAATCTTCTTCTCTTTTCAGACCTTTGTGTCTTCCTTTTGCCACAACCGTAACAGGTTATAAGCCTCCGTTAATGATATTTGATGTCTCACTTTCCTGTATCACATACCCTGTCGTCTGGTCCAGCCAATTTAAGGGATACTACAATGTTGGAATCTATGACATCAACTATAATTCACTTTAATCAACCGCCAGCCTAAAAGTGATTTCTTCATATCATGCATTAATATTTCAAATCCATTATAAAATTATATTTGAATACATTTTATTCTAGTCTTGTCTACTTCTATATTTTCCTAGTTGGAAAAGGATTCAGCTTTTTTTTTGCATTTTAAATTAATAATTGATTATCTATATCCTCTCTTTTGACCCTGTCCTTAGTACAGGATCAAAATGTTAATACTGTTTGTGTCACGCGTTCTCATTCACTCATTATCACATACTTTGAAACATCTTATTGATTATTGTACCATATCATCAACAGGGAAATCACTCCATATGTGGTCTCCTACATTTGCATTAAATATATTCAAAACATTCCCTTCATATATAATTAAAAACATTTAGTCTTAACTAGCACACTGGTATAAACCATTGTCTCTTAGTAAAACATTAATCAATTGCACTCACAGAATAATTTCTTCCTTCATTATTCACTTATTGAATCTAAACACATCTAAACACATCAGTAGCATTTTCTGTTAGTGCCTGCATCCTCAACAGGTCACACCTCCCGCAGTCATTCATAAGTATGCAAGTTACCCCCCTTGGACATCTGTCTTCTCGACATATCAAGTTCAAGTTCAAGTTCAAGTTTCTTTTATTGCCACACGGCCAGGCCGGTGGAATTTGAGCACGGTGCAGGTGGTAGCTGCGACAATACACCACATGGATGATGGAACACAACATAACATCAACAACAACATAACATAACATAACATGCATAACATAACATAACAGCAGGGGGTGAAATTAGGATGAGTTGGAGTTGAGTAATTGTATGGCCTTGGGGAAGAAACTGTTGTTGAACCTAACTGTAACTGAGGGGTACAATTCCCTGACTGTATTGATAAGTATGGTATCATTAAACCACTACCGCTTTATGTACTTTAATTACTGGCCATACAGTACATGATATATAAATATGATGAACACTTCCCACATTGAATCGGTTCCACACAAAGTTGTCTTTAAGTATTTATTGCAGCAAAAGGTACATAATACTTCTCTATTATACTTTGAATGCACTTGTAAGGCAAAGGAATGTGCGTAGGCAAATCAACAATGAATGTCCATTCTCTGGTTACGCAGGAGGTAATTATACAACCTGAATCTTAGGGAATTATATCTATGGTACACTAGTAATATATAGCGGGAGATACTGGAAGGGTCCCCCTGGTTGTAAGCCAGCAGGGGTAGAGGATCTGTCGGTAGTAGAGAGTCTGGTCAACGATGACTAAGGAGACTCCAAGTACAGGAGACGGTGCAATAGTCTCTTGATCCACAGACGAATACAGCTGTTCTCCGTAGACTGTAGCTCCACAGTGAAGAAAGCTAGCCGGCCTCAGGCTCTCTGAGGCGCGGACTCGACTTGGCTCCTCACAGGGTAAATCCAACACGTGCAGGCGTCGGCGATTCTCCGCTCCATAATCACAGGACCAAAACAAATATAATCCAGCCGCAAAGGGCTATGTAGTCGTCGGGTAGATTAATCCAGTGTACATGTCCACACGGTTCTCGTCTAGGTCTCCTTGGTCGAAAGCGCCATGAAAGCAGCCCAGCCTGGATAAGAACTCTAGCTGATACGAGGAAGCGTTGGTGATGCTGGTCACTGTAGAACTTTAGCCGCACGATACACTATACACAAATAGACTATTACTGACTGAATAGAAATATGTCGCACTCGACGGTATAGCGCCAAACTCTGACAATTCAGTTATTAATTCGCACGCGGTCTCAATGCTCTATTCTGGGGCCAAACAGGCCATACTTCACCGCACGTTGTATCGTGGGTGAGGCTTCAACTTATTGGGTAACTCTTAGACTAAGCGCTTCTGTATTCACCTGCGCCATATTTATATGCACGGTGAACAAACTAGTGCCAACAACATTTCTGTCTCGTAGCCCTGGGCAAAGCCGGGCATGTTCAGACATGTCTTGACGGTGACTTTGAACCCGACTCCGGAGGCATGGCTCTGGCGCCTGTGGACCGCTGTCCAATAGGAGAATGAAATATTATGGTCTGGGCTAAAGGGATATTCCGTGTATATGTACAAGGAATATACAAGGGATATCAACGATATACAAATACTATGCAATATATATCAATAAATAAATATATATATTCGGTTTAATCTGATCCTTTGTAACAGCCGCCCCCTAATTAGTCCCACCTAATTAGCTAAGCAGAGACAGATTAACCGCACTGTCCACTACTCAATGTCTGTTGTGAGGGGTCGGGCAGTTCACAAAGTCATGGGGTCATGGTCGTCATCGATAGTATCGGGGAGCCTTGGCAGTTCTATTAGCCTCGCCACGGGTCGGGTGTAGATCCGTCCTTGGACGAGCACTTCGGCTGCTCGGACCTTTCCGTCGGCACCGGTGATCACTTTGCTTACGCGGCCAGCCGGCCACATAGCTCGGGGTAGTGACTGGTCGATAATCATGACGACTGTTCCTTCTGTCAAATTGTCTCTCTCTTTCACCCATTTCTGGCGGGTCTGTAGAGACGGTAGATAGTGGAGTAGAAAGCTGTTCCAAAACTTGTCAGCCAATACTTGACTGTACCTCCACATTCTTCAGCCGTTCGCTTCTTCAGGCCTGTACATTGTCTGTGGTAGCGCGGGGTCCAGCCGCACCATCAAGAGTGTGTTGGGGGTGACTGGGTCGACATCTGCTACATCACTTGAGACGTAACCGAGGGGCTTTGAGTTCAATACTCCCTCGATCTCCGCGAAGACTCTCTCTGCCCCGGCGTGATGCACATCCTCGTCGTATTTCTTTATGATCAGCTCTGTGACCTTGTGTCGGCTGTTTAAGACTATCGGGTACTTGACGTCATCCGGTAAGTCTGGAGCTCTCCGCAGACGACCACCCACTCTGATGAGACCATGGGCGTCTCTCTCGGGGGCTAGGTGGAGCAGTCTGCTGTCTGATGGGACGGGCTTTGCTCCCTGTAGACAGTCTAGCTCATCGGGGAACGAGTCTCTCTGGGCTCGTTGTAGTAGAAGAAGTTCTGCTTCTTCGTAGTCAGCTGCTGTAATGTCAGTAGTGAGCTGAACCTCTGGGTGGTGCCACAGGAATGTCTTTAGCTGCGCACTCTCTAGGGTGAGGCAATCGTCTATGTCGGGGTCTGTGGAGACGAGTGTGTTCAATCCACAGAACATAGATTTCTTGTTTTCGGCCTCCTCTTTACTCGCTTCCCGTGGGGTGGGTGTAGGCCACTCTTCTTCCGGGAGCTTGAGGAACTCTGGCCCGTCACTGTATAGGTTGTGACGGGTGAGGTCATCCAGGGACATTCCCCGGGTGATGACGTCAGCTGGGTTGTGTTTTGTGTCCACATACCTCCAGCTTGCTACTTCTGTTAAATCTTGAATCTCTGTGACTCTGACTCCCACGAAGACCTTGTATCTGCACGAATCAGACCGGATCCATGTGAGTACTGTCGTGGAGTCTGACCACAAGATTGTTCTTTGCACCGGAATGGTGAGTTCACGTTGGATTAACGTGGCGAGTTGCGCTCCTGCTAGGGCTGCGCAGAGCTCTAGACGCGGGATAGATTGTTGCTTTCGTGGGGCTATTCTTGAGCGAGCCAGGATGAAAGCAGTATGTATTTCTCCTCCCTCCTCTCGGGCACGCAAGTAGGCCACCGAACCGTAGGCTACTTCGGAGGCGTCGCTGAAGACGTGCAGGTCCATCTGGCACGTCTCCGGCCTCACTGTGGGTGGGAAGTAGCTGCGGCGTATGTTGACACCTGGGAGTGAGCTGAGTTCCGTCTCCCACTCTCTCCATGTGGATGCAAGGTGTTCGGGTATGGGGTCGTCCCAGCCCTGGTCCTTGTCCCATAACGCTCTTACAATCATCTTTGCCCTGGTGGTGTAAGGTAGAATACATCCCAACGGGTCATATTGTCTGGCGAGTGTTCTGTATACACTCCGTCTGGTGGTCGGTAGTGCAGTCGACCTTCCCTGCTCCTTGGTCAGGGGTGTGTGTTTATAATGGAGCGAGTCTGTTTTGAAGCGCCAGACTAGTCCTAATGTCATTTCTTGGGCTTCTCCTGGGATGGTCGCTATCCAGGTCTCGCTGCTTGCTGCCTTGTCCTCGGGGGAGAGGCTGCGCAATACTTGCGGGTCGCTGCTGGCCCACTGCCTGAGATCAAAGCCGCCTTTGATCAGGGAGGCGCGGAGCTTGAGTAGAAGGGCCTCGGCTTCTTCTGGCGTCGAGACGCTTTGCAGACAGTTGTCCACGTAGAAACTATTTCCTACACTTTGTCGGACCTCTTCATCAGCTGCTGGGTCCTCTGCGACGTGTTTTTGCAGTGCAAACGTAGCACAGCATGGGCTGCATGTGGTTCCGAAAGGGAGGACTTCCCATTGATAGATGGCTGGTTGCTCATCCCCGATCCTCTCTCTCCATAGGAACCGCAGCAGGGGCTTGTCCTCCTCCACTAGTCTCACCTGCAGGAACATCCCTTTGATGTCGCCGCTGATGGCCACCTTGTCTTGGCGGAAACGTAGTAACACGCCTAGTAGAGAGGGGCCGAGTGTTGGGCCGGGCAAGAGCTCTTTATTCAGATTTTGTGATCCGATCTGGTAGCTGCAGTTGAACACAATACGATCCTTGCCGTTGTGGTGGACTTTGTGGCGCGGCACGTACCATGATTCGGTCGTCTGATCGGCCTCTTTAATGTCAATTTTCTTTATGTGTCCCGCTGTGATTAGCTTGTTAATCTCAGCGCGGTACACAGCTTCGGCCCGCTCCCTTACCATATTCTCTTCCGTCTGAAGGCGTCTAATCTCTAGACGTATACGATCTTCGTCGCTCCGTTGCTGCGCCTGAAGGCGTTCTCTTTCCATGGAAGAATGTTCGCGCTCACTAAGCGTCTGTGCTTGGAGTCGATCGCGCTCTGTTGAGGCTGCTAGGCTGGCGAGGAATGCCTGTGCCAGCATCTTGTCCGCCTCGCTGGGGGAAGACGCTGGTTGAGGTGATCCGCTCCTGGCAGTACTCGTTGGAGATCTGTTCTCCTGTGGCGAGTCCTGGAGATCCATCTCCGGGGTGCTCTCCTCTTCTTGTAGCGGGTAGAGTTCCATCCCTGGTGAGCTGTCTTTATCCTGGAGCTCTCCGGGGACTACTTCTTCGGTCTTGGCGGGGGGTAAAGTCATGTCGGGTCCCTCCTGGTCCCTACCGTGAGCTTGGTCAGTTACGTTAGAACCCACTAGGGCCTCTATTGGCGGGGTAGCCTGGTCGATAGGGTCGGACATAATTTTACTATCTACTTTTTCCGCGTTTACCGTCTGTAGAAAGCTAGGTAGTATATTGGCAACGTAATCCTCTAAGTACTGAGGTGTCTGCCGTCTACGCTGCGGGCGATCTACTTTAGGAGAACCGTTTTGTGGAGTGTTCATCATAGGCCATGTCAATATTAATACCACTATATTAATATTACACTAGTTACCCTCCGGCTCGAAGGACCAATTGTAACTGAGGGGTACAATTCCCTGACTGTATTGATAAGTATGGTATCATTAAACCACTACCGCTTTATGTACTTTAATTACTGGCCATACAGTACATGATATATAAATATGATGAACACTTCCCACATTGAATCGGTTCCACACAAAGTTGTCTTTAAGTATTTATTGCAGCAAAAGGTACATAATACTTCTCTATTATACTTTGAATGCACTTGTAAGGCAAAGGAATGTGCGTAGGCAAATCAACAATGAATGTCCATTCTCTGGTTACGCAGGAGGTAATTATACAACCTGAATCTTAGGGAATTATATCTATGGTACACTAGTAATATATAGCGGGAGATACTGGAAGGGTCCCCCTGGTTGTAAGCCAGCAGGGGTAGAGGATCTGTCGGTAGTAGAGAGTCTGGTCAACGATGACTAAGGAGACTCCAAGTACAGGAGACGGTGCAATAGTCTCTTGATCCACAGACGAATACAGCTGTTCTCCGTAGACTGTAGCTCCACAGTGAAGAAAGCTAGCCGGCCTCAGGCTCTCTGAGGCGCGGACTCGACTTGGCTCCTCACAGGGTAAATCCAACACGTGCAGGCGTCGGCGATTCTCTGCTCCATAATCACAGGACCAAAACAAATATAATCCAGCCGCAAAGGGCTATGTAGTCGTCGGGTAGATTAATCCAGTGTACATGTCCACACGGTTCTCGTCTAGGTCTCCTTGGTCGAAAGCGCCATGAAAGCAGCCCAGCCTGGATAAGAACTCTAGCTGATACGAGGAAGCGTTGGTGATGCTGGTCACTGTAGAACTTTAGCCGCACGATACACTATACACAAATAGACTATTACTGACTGAATAGAAATATGTCGCACTCGACGGTATAGCGCCAAACTCTGACAATTCAGTTATTAATTCACACGCGGTCTCAATGCTCTATTCTGGGGCCAAACAGGCCATACTTCACCGCACGTTGTATTTATATGCACGGTGAACAAACTAGTGCCAACGACATTTCTGTCTCGTAGCCCTGGGCAAAGCCGGGCATGTTCAGACATGTCTTGACGGTGACTTTGAACCTGACTCCGGAGGCATGGCTCTGGCGCCTGTGGACCGCTGTCCAATAGGAGAATGAAATATTATGGTCTGGGCTAAAGGGATATTCCGTGTATATGTACAAGGAATATACAAGGGATATCAACGATATACAAATACTATGCAATATATATCAATAAATAAATATATATATTCGGTTTAATCTGATCCTTTGTAACACTAACCGTGCGACTACCTAGTGACCTAAACCTTCTACCAGAGGGGAGGAGTTGGAAGAGGTGATGAGCTGGGTGCAGGGGGTCACTGATGATTTTGTGTGCGCGTGTGATGGTGTGATGTTTGTGTATGGAGTCCAGGGTGGGGAGTGTGCAGTTGATGATTTTGGATGCCCTAATGATGATCCTGTCTAGTCTGTGTAGTGTGTGTTTGGGTGTGTTGCCGTACCAAACAGTGATGGAGAGTGAAATGATGTTTTGTATGATAGCTGTGTAAAATTGAATCATTAACGTCTTCCTGACCTTGTACTTCCTGAGTTGTCTTAAATGAAATAATCTTTGTCCACCTCTCATCAGCTGTGTCTTTTACACAAGTATTAACTGGCTTTATCCAGTATGCATACAACCGGCCATCATCCACTGTTTGGGAATGAAGGCCTGTCGCCAATATGACTGCCCCTAATGTAATTGACAGCATATTGAGTGTTTGTTCCTGTCTGCAATCTGTAAGGAAAAGCAATGTCCTTTATCTAATACCTAATTATACTCCTGAATTATACTATCCGTAATAGCAGTGTCCTCTTTGTCCTCTATCTGTGTGTATTTACCAGCAAGGCAATTTCTTTATAAGCAACCCTCTCTACATAGTTCTAAGGAGCTAATGCCTCTTTCGATATAGTAAAAATATCAATAAAAACATATAAAATAAAATATATAAAAATATACATTCAACACTTGTACCATACATATTCACACAAATAATCATCATTCAATCACTACTAAGTGTTACATTTTTTCATACACTCCATACTCCAATCATACGCCTCTAATTTAACTGGTCAGATATACTGCATATAGACTCACTCCCTCCCCCATTTTAACTATTTTTAATCTCTCCCAACATCAAGTGTCCTCTTATGTGTTAACTGTGTGAGTTTTAACCTGATACTCTGTGTATGTATATATCTGATATTTGTGTACTAAATTTGCAATGTGATTAATCAGGATGCAATATTTCTACTGAAATGCAGCTATTGCTACCACCTTGTGGTGAAAAGCGGAAATTCCTCACATAGACCATACATACACTGCATTGTTCCATTCAGACATACTCACACATTACGTCCTGTAATGATAAACTGTACCTATTCTTAACTTCTATATCATAAAAATTGATTTCAACAACACTTTCACATATTCTACTTCATTTAGTTATTCAAGTTGCAACATCTTAGGGCAATATCCTATCCTATCAATAAATGCTATTAAGAATATTTCCTTGTCTTTTAGTCATACTACATCACAGTGGATTTTATAAAGAAAGTGATCAATTTTCTATTACATCTTTTTTACCCAAATGCATATTGACAGCAGGGAAATTCATACAGTAATAGTCTATATAGTGAGATATTTGCCATCTTACTGCAACAAACCATCAAAATGAAATAGAATATCCAAAGTATTCCGGTTTATTTGCCAAACTTCTTGTCAGTAAAAAGAGCTAATATATTGTAAACAAAACCGTGCGTTTTAAATGTAAACAATCATTATTCACATACTTCATTCATTTCTTCATTCATTCTGTGCAAACGCTTAAAGCCAACTGTTCCATTCACTGTAAACCCCGGATGTTCCATCCTGAAGCAACTCCATTTGTAAGCATATTGCTCAAATCATACTTTAGTTCCCCCCCACAGGCTATACATATAAAACATTTGTCCAACATTATCCAAACATATTTTTCTTCTCTGTTACGTTGATACAACGATACTAGTCATTTTTGTCAATGAAACCTATATTCTCCTGTGGGAACTGGCGGTGCTGACGTAACACTCATTTATTTAAGCCAATGGGCGTTCACATTGTTCACAGTTATACAACACACAGACCAATGAAAGACGTCGATATTCGATGCAAACTCTCCATTCATTCAAATACCGGAAGTAAACACGTTCGTTTTGTGATTTCTTTAAACGCTTTTTTATCACATGAAATCATAAGATAATATCCTTATTCTAACGTGAATCGATATAAACTATATTATACGTGTTTATGCTGTTTTTAAAATGCTCGTTTTGTACATCTAAGTATAGTTTGGAAAGTTTTTTGAAAACACATATTTCTTCAGTACCAAGGACACCTTTATTAGAGTGCTCAAGCTGCCTTATTAACTTATTAAGTGCAATTTTCATAGTCAAAAGTTTTGGAAAGACGTCTCTTTCTTTAGTACATATATGTAGACTTCCATGGATTCGTTCTCTATTCCTCAGAGCTTGGAAATGCGTCTTATCAGACCATCAACGTCATTGTTTCTGGGACTCTGAATACATATATTTTTTCTTATAATTGTCTTCGTCCACTTCTTAACAGCACGGGATCTGCCAATTTCATCCTATAGTAATAATTTGTACTTCGTTACCTGTTAATCAGTGCGAGATCTTCCAATTAACCTAGGATTCAAATTTTTTATTAAATAATTCTATATGATTCAGAGTATTCAATAACCATAACTTTGAGAACCCCTAAAACAGGCTTATTTCCGTTCCCCACCTAGGCGCGACCATAGATTTCAAACGATTTGGCAAGTTTAGCAGGTTTTTTAAACATATATTCCTAATGAATTATGCCAATAGCTTAATTAAACAACTCATCGTCCCCAACGTGGAGTTGGCGCATTTCCACCTCTGGCACTATTACCACAATGTTCTCTATTTATCAATAGTAAGATTATAATTATCATTCTATAATTTTCATCACATCTCTAATAGTGTGGGATCTTCCAATTAGTTTATTCAATAATTGTCTTCGTCCACTTCTTAACAGCACAGGATCTTCCAATTTGTTCCTATATTAATAATTTGTACTTCGTTACCTGTTAATCAGTGCGGGATCTTCCAATTAACCTATATCTAAATTCCTACTATTTGGCAATTCGCCTGACAATGAGAAAACTTAAAAGATTGATTATTTTTATTCTGTGATTCTCCGTAAACTCTGTTGTGTCTTGCCAACATGTTACTTTCCTCTCTGAGTCAGTCATTCTCTCCTTCTGGCAGTGGTCCACAATTTCACATTTTGTTAACATGTTGCAGTTCTACTCACCTTCAGCTTTTGAAGACAGGAAACTCAGTGTTTGAAGAAAACAGCGACGTCCTCTTTAGTTGTTTGAAAAGTTCTGCTGACGAGGTCCAAACGTGGATTGTTTCTTTTTGTTGGTTCGGTCCTAATTCTGGTTTATCGTCCCCGGGTTTCGGCACCATTAATGAGGTTACAAATCAGCTGTGACTTTGTAAACAACAATTATGGAATGACCAATTTCAGAGCAAGAAAGTAGACGCTGGATACAAGTTGAAAGTCAATGGCTTCAGGTTCTCAGTCGATTTATTCAGCAGGGCACCAGCGGTAGAAATACAGCAATATCACAGGATACAAATAATCTCTCTGACACACAGCTTGTCCTGTTGTGTGTGTGTCCTCTAATGTCAAGATGTGTGGTTTATATGTGTTTCAACCGAATCTAAATGCTGTGATGTGATTTGCTTATCACTACCTGGGTAAACTGGTTTTGGTCTCTGTCTGTGTGAGATTCTAATGGGTGAGGGGGTGTGAGCTCTACTTTCGGTCACCTGCAATACTGGGTGTGTGTTTCATTCATCAGTGTGTGTGTTCTACTTAACCAGTCTGTCTTGTTAGTTTAGACAATGGTCACTGTGTGTGTGTGTGTGTGTGTGTGTGTGTGTGTGTGTGTGTGTGTGTGTGTGTGTGTGTGTGTGTGTCAATCAGGTTTGCCAAGGTCAAGCCAAACTGTGGTCAGCTAGCCATTCTGAATAATGCTATAATACTGTTGAAATAACTATTACTAATTAATCAAAAATACACTATAATATCAAATCTATTAGCCATGTGAACATAAATGGTTACTTCACGAGTTTTGGCGAGTATCCAAAACGGAAACACAATTTCAGTTATCCTGCATAAACGGCGTTTCTTTTTAACTTGGACAGCAAACGTAATCATTCAGCAACAAAAACGTCTCTGTATTCAATGGTGTAACCATGGCCTAAGACACCCACCCTGATACTAAAACAGCTCTCACTACTAGACTACGACACCCACCCCCTCTGATACAAACACAACTCTCAACACTAGACTAAGACACCCACCCTGATACAAACACAGCTCTCACCACTAGACTAAGACACCCACCCTGATACAAACACAACTCTCCCCACTAGACTAAGATAGTAAGACACCCACCCTGATACAAACACAGCTCTCACCGCTAGACTAAGACACACAAAATAAGACTGACATTTTCATGCAGCAGGATACAGTAAGGCTGCTGCGGTCATGAGCAAATTTTCCAGGAGTTTGTTTTATTTCAATTTGCTCAGCAGGTTGTGGTGTCATGATGACATTATCTAATCAAATTTGTCTCCAAGGCAGCAAATTAAAGATTAGATGGACCTTTATTTATCCCTGTGGGGGAAGTCTGGACTCATAGCAGCACAGGAAAGAGAGGGGGGAGGTACAGACAGCATAACAGCACAGGAGAGAGAGAGAGAGAGAGAGAGAGAGCGAGAGAGAGAGAGAGAGAGAGAGAGAGAGAGAGAGAGAGAGAGAGAGAGAGAGAGAGAGAGAGGGGGGGAGACAGACAGACAGCATAGCAGCACAGGGGAGAGAGAGCAGAGAGGTACAGGCAGCATAACAGGAATAAAATATAAGAATAAAAAATAAATAAAATAAAGATAAAGGTGTGATCTACAGTGGATCTTTGAACAGGTGAGACATATGCATCAATAATATTAATAATAATAATAATTAATAGTAAAATGGTGCATTTATTTAGCGCTTTTATCCAAAGCGCTTTACAATTTGTTCCTCACATTTTACCCGTTCACTCACACATTCACGGCGGAGGAAACCATGCAAGGACACTTCAACACGCTGCTTGGGAGGGGCGGGAATCGAACCGGGAACCTCCGGATTACCAGACGACTGTTCTAGCGCTTGAGCCACTGTCGCCCCTACAGAGTCTGTGGCTGGACATACTCCTAGTCTTTGCTAGCTCTTCGTGGAGAGGTTCTTCTGGATGTACTCCTAGTCTACTCCTAATCTAAAATAGATAAGTATAAAAGTATAGTAAGTATAAAATAGAAATCAAGTACGTAGACAAAAAGTGTTCAATATATACATATACAATGTACAATGCAGAGTAGAAAGTAACTGAGTTACAATACAATATACTATATACTATACAGTACATAGCAGAAATGGGATGAGTGTAAGAATCTCGTTGTTGGTGGTGTGGACCCAGGCGCAATAACAGGAACGAGAGAGAAAGGCAGGACACAACTGGGTGTAGTTGGGAAGAGCTTTACTTAACTTCAACAGTTCAACTACCTAAGCTGGCAGATAATGATCAAATAACAAAGGGTACAAACGTGGAGAGCACAGAAAGGTGCTTGTCGAACCACAACCACAATGCTATGATAATAATGATAATGGTAACAACAACATTCACAAGTAAAGTTTACGAACCGACAGGGGAGTAACAGGACAGCACAGAATATATAGGAAGACTAATCACTAACAAGAAACACCTGGAACAAACACACAAGCTGACATTAACAGTGACACCAATATAAAACAAGGACTGAATAACAATGATACATACAAATACAACATTAAACCAGACCGGGGAACAGAGTGGACAACACACACAGGAATGCAATACACGCATTGAACAAAGACATAAACATTGGGGACAATAAGAGAGTAAGAATATGGAGACTGATTAGCATAGGGGATAACAGAGGGAGTACACCATTGACTCCGCTAGGGGGAGCTAACGGGCATTCCTTTCCAAGCGGAGGGATCTTGTGGCCCGTCTGGTCGGGAGGGATTGACCCAGGCTCGAAGGGCCGATTATGACAATGAGGTCCAATTTAGGTACAATTTACAGTAAGGTGTAATGAGGTATGAGTTGTAGTGCAAATTCTTTGCCAATAAATATAAAGTGTGTTTAGGTGTTCTAAAGTGGGTAAAGTGGGTGCAGCAGTGAGTTGTTTGTTTAAAGTGAGTGTGTGCGTGTGGATGTGTGTGCTGTGAGTGCATTTGATGGTTGTTACGATTGTTCATTGTTCAACCCTTGTTCATTGAGCAATCATTGTTCATTGAGCATCCTGATGGGCTGGGGATAGAAGCTCCTTCTGAGTCTCTCTGTGCTTGCCATGAGACTCCGGTATGGCTTGCCTGACCGCAGCAGTTCAAAGAGGCAGTTGTTTGGGTGGCTGGAGTCTTTGATTATTCTCATTGCCTTGCCCATGCACCGCTTGTTGTAAATGCCTTGGAGAGTGGGAAGCCCCCCTCCAATTGTGCGTTCGGCTGAATGGGCCACTCTCTGTAGTCTGCTACGGTCTTGTGCAGTGCTATTCCCAAACCAGGAGGTGATATCGCCAGTCAGGATGCTCTCTATTGTGCATGAGTAGAAGTTCTTGAGGATCTTCTGACTCATGTTGAACTTCCTTAAGCACCTAAGGAAGTAGAGCGAAGTAGTAGAGTTGTCGTGCCTTCTTGATAACACTGTCAATGTCTGTGGTCCATGTCAAGTCCTCGGATATGTGGACTCCGAGGTACTTAAAACTGTTCACTCTCTCAACCGGTGCCCCATCGATGCTGTAGTCCTGTAGTCCATCGAGGCTGTAGTCCCTGACCTTCGACCTCCTAAAGTCCACAATCATCTCCTTTGTTTTGCTGACGTTCAGGGAGAGGCAGTTCTCTTGACACCATCCCGCTAGAACTTTCTTAAAGGTCCTGCTCACCTCATGTTCTGTTATCCTGAACACTGAATCTCCATCAGCAGCGCCCCCCCCCCCCCCCTCAATTGCAGTGGTTTGTAGGCTGTTGTTATTCCCAGCCTCAAACCGCGCATAGAAGGTATTGAGATAATTTGCTAAGGAGATGTCACTGTTCAGTTTGAGGGAGGTGCCTTTGTAATCTGTCATCATTCTGAGGCCCTGCCACATAGCTCTAGAGCAGGGGTGGGCAACTTTGTATATGGTGAGGGCCACAAAATGTCCACAATCAATCTGGGGGGCCGCATTGTTTATCGGCATTTCCCGCCAGTAGTACCCCATCACTCAAATAGCCCTAATAGTCACAAGGTATATAAACAATTATAATTTGTTGTAACTTTGTTTTTATTCCATTTCAAATGCATTTAGTAATGCAATTTCAACTTTATGAATTTATAAACAGCTGAATTTAAAAGTATTGCTGTGTAACCCCAAATATATACAAAAATTATCAATTATAATTAAGGCTTCTAATAAAATAAATGTATGAACTTAAAGCCCACTGCTCAACAAACACAAAGCAGCATTCCTGCTGCATTTCACTACAACAGTAAATCAAAAGTGCAATAATAAATGATTTTGTTAAATGTATAAACTTTTATCCTGCTACTAAACAAAACATTATAACACTGAAATGCATGTTATGGATATGAAGCACTCAGGAATGTTTTGTTTAGTAGCAGGATAAAAGTGTATACATTTAACAAAATCATTTATTATTGCACTTTTGATTTACTGTTGTAGTGAAATGCAGCAGGAATGCTGCTTTGTGTTTGTGTTATTAGTGTTATCTGAACACTACAAAAGTAAACAAGTAAAGTGCAAGTAAAGTAAAGTGCAATACTACATGCCTCCCTTTATCAAACTGGCATGACATTCACCCTCGCCCCACAGTGGGTCAATAATGGTTATAATAATAATAATAATAATAATAATAATAATAATAATAATAATAATAATAATAATAATAATAATAATAATAATAATAATAATAATGGTCCCCTCTCTACACCTCTCCATCATCTCCCCCCCTCTCTACATCTCTTCATCATCTCTTCCCCCCTCTCTACACCTCTTCATCATCTCCTTCCCCCCCTCTACACCTCTTCATCATCTCCTCCTCCCCCCTGTCTTTAATGAGACACTTGTGGTCTCTCCATTTGGCGCACAATAGCAGGAATGTCAACTTCAATGTTTGTGCATGCAATCTGCATCAGATGAAATAATGTTTCATCCGACAGCCTGTTTCTCTACTTTGACTTGATGTGCTTCATGTTTGAGCAATTGCTCTCACATATGTATGTGCTCCCAAACATACTGGCCATAGAGAGGGCAAAGTCCCTGAGGAGTGGGAAGCGGGGCTCAGGTAGCAGTTTCCAAAACGAAATTCCCCTCTCATTTCTCTTTGCTTGAAAAAAAGGATCTGACTGTAGCTCGCACAGTTCAAGCTGCAACGGTGGGGGCTGCTCTGACACCGTAGCGGTGAGGGGGCCAGCAAACAGCGCTATCCGTGACTGCATGCCATTGAAATCTTCAAACCGATCATTGAATTGCATTTGCAGTGTTTCAATGTCGCTCCTGTACTTTCCGACGGCTCAGCCATCGGATTTCTGTGTGTAGCTGCAAGTCGACATAATCAGTGTCCATCTCTTCCAAAAAGGAGACAAACTTTCTATGGTTTAGTGACCTGTTGCCTCCACGAATTAGATTGGTAACCTTGGTAACCAAATCCATAACATGGCTGTAGTAGTCAAGCTTCTTGGCACAGAGAGCCTCCTATATCAGATACAAAAAAAGAAAAACTATTTAACGACTCTTGCATATAATTTGACTACACTCGACTCGCATTGGTCATTATAGTGACCCACAATAGATGGAAATTATGTTAGCGAACTTACCTGATGTATAATGCAGTGCAGCATTGGACACTCAACGCCACTCTGCCTTAGAAGCCCGGCGAATCCTGTGTGTTTTCCTTTCATTGCCGGTGCTCCATCGGTAACAACAGCCGACAGTTTATCAAAACCCCCATATTGCTGCACGGCACTTTCAACAGCGTTTCATATGTCCACACTAGGGCTGACCCCTATTAGTCAAATAGTCGACTAATCGATCGAAAGGAGCCATAGTCGACTGCCAACTCTTCTTAGTCGAATACAATAAAAAAAAGAAAAAAAAAAAAAATTATATTGGCCTGGGGCCGCATGGAACGTCGGTGAGGGCCGCATGCGGCCCGCGGGCCGCCAGTTGCCCCTCCCTGCTCTAGAGTCAGCCTGTTCATATTGAAGTTCAATTTTATCCCTGTAGCGCCTTTTTGCTTCTATTACTGCCCTCCTAACATTGTATCTCGCCACCTTGTGGTCATTCATGTTGCCTGCCACAAGCCCGGCGTTGTAGGCTGAGGTGCGCGCCTTCAGAGCTTCGTGGACGGATTTGTCTACTCAAGGCTTTTGGTTTGGGTAAACTCTAATTGTGGTAGTGGGGATTGTTTCTTCCACCAACGTACAAACAAAGGAGGAGAGGTTCTCCTCGACGTACTCCTAGTCTTTGCTAGCTATTCATAGCGGGGATGGAGAGGTTATCCTGGATGTACTCCTAGTCTTTGCTAGCTCTTCATAGCGGGGATGGAGAGGTTATCCTGGACGTACTCCTAGTCTTTGCTAGCTCTTCATAGCGGGGATGGAGAGGTTCTCCTTGACGTACTCCTTGGCTTTGCTAGCTCTTCATAGCGGGGATGGAGAGGTTCTCCTGGATCACATCCAGCTTCTTTTCCAAGATCAAACTCTTCATCTCAATATTATCCCACATATCGACGGCCGAAAAGCAAAACCTCCTATCTGAATTCTTTTTTTTACTTGCAGGATATCCAATACAACACACTGTTTCTGGATTATATTACTACATTATGTGTTAACAAAACCGACCAGGTATTAGTGCCTCGCAAAGTGCAGATAATGAGGTTTTCCCCCACTTTTCTTTATGCAGATGGAAGGTTTTGCTCTTCGGCCATCGATACGATTAAAAGAAAGAAAATCACAAATTGGAGCTTTAAGAAAATATCACGACAGGAAGTTATTTTGTGACGAGTGTAATGAATTCATAATAATCCGAGCACCGCTGCGGCTTCCTGTCTCTGATCCTCATTCATAATAAGGAGGCCATGCACTTAACAATGCAGTGTAGCCTATACGCTACCATTGTATACAGTATTAGATCATATTATATTAACAGCGGCAGAGTAGTGCTCCAGATTTCGAAGGGTGTAGCGGGAGCGTGTTAATTGTTTACTCTCTCCCCTGCGTTCCGTTTGAATATGCATGGCAGGGAGGAAGAGGCTGGGTATTCCCAGGGACATATGTACTGTGAGAGAGTTTTGGTTAAAAAAAAAGAAAAAGAAAAAGAACCGGCTCAGACTGGATGAAGCTAAAAGGAGAAGTAACCTCATTCTCTCACTGGCGTGTGAGATTCAAAGAAGTAGAACATAAAAAAAAATTATAATAAACGTTGCGGATATTATTGTTTATTTGATCGGGTTTGAATATGTAGAATACATGAATATATATAGATCAGATTTGATTAGATTCAAATGTATTGTCATTGTACAGCGGCACTGAGGAAATGTCAATAAGGACGAGTAGATAAGAGAGAGTAACAGCCACTCATCTTAAAGAGCCATGGAAAAGATATTCACGCCATCGCACGCTTGCAGATTTGTACGTATTTCCGCATTCGTCCACATTTGGTTGACATCCAAAAGTACCTGCGTATTTACAAAGATGGGGGAGGGGGCGGGTTTCAAAATAAGATTTCTTTCTTTTTGGGGGGGTGGGGGGTTGGTGTTTGCCCTCAAGTGCAGATTAGATTAGATTAGATTTAAATTAGAGATGTCCGATATTATTGGCCTACCGATATTATCGGCCGATATTGGCATAAAAATGTGATATCGGAAAATATCGGTATCGGTTTTTCCATTATTTTTTTTTAATTTATTTTTTTACCTTTATTTACCCAGGCAAGCAAGTAAGAACAAAGTATTATTTTATTCATTGTCAAAGTATGCATAATGTGTTAATTACACAACAAGAGATATGTAATTTTAATTACCTGAAATTATTCAGTTTTTTGGCGGGGTATATCGATATCGGTAAAAAAGTCAATATAGAAAATCCCTAATTTAAATGTATTGTCATCATACAGCACAAGTACCGTACAACGAAAAGTTTGGCATCTAACCAGAGTGCAAATGTAACAGTAAGGTGCAATAGTACAATGTACCGGTGATTAATTAAACTTGTTTCTAACATGGATCTCTTACAAATGATGTTGGACACTTGTATACAGTCAAATTCAATATATCTAACTTCCGATACATCAGAAACTATCTGAACATTGAAGCAGCAACACTGTACTTCAATGCCATCATCATGTCACACCTTACCTTACTCAGTAAGGTAAGTAAGGCTTATTACCAGCTGGACCCAGGCCTGCAAAACAACTCTAGCGCCCATTCAATCTGCATAGGTTCTGGACCAGAAGCCTATCCGTCACCACCACTGCAATATCCTGGACAAACATGCCCTCTTGAGCATCCATACAACATCCATCAAACTAACCGATGCCAGTCTGGTCTTCAAAATCCTCCATGGTCTAGCCCCACCCCCACTTTCCGATTTTTTCACTCCCAGCAGCAGGTTCACCAGAACTGTTGTACCGGGTGACTTGGCTGTTCCATTAAGGACAAGTACATTTAGCCAATCAGCCCTCTCCTTGAGAGCTGCTAAGACCTGGAACTCCATTCCAAGTTACATCCGCAATATTTAAACACACAGATCATTCAAACACACTTTCAAAACATGGTTAACTAACTAACTAAATAACTACACATGTGAACACAACAGCCATGCAGAACTCTAACCCCATATGCTTGCCTGTACCTAATATGTAGTATTATTGTTTGCTTATACATTGTCTGTACATGTCTGCTGTATATATTTTGCATGATGTGTTTTTAACCTGTTCTTTAACTGTATGCCATATATGTTTTTTTATTTGTATTTAATTTTTTTTATTATTTTTTAAACAAACACATAAACAAACATGACAACACACGATAAGATATACAAGCATTAATTGTCAGGGCACATCCAATGAGATTACATTTGAGTTAATTGTCTTATATAAGATGCCATATATGTTATGCTTTCTTTTTTAGCAGCTTTTTAACACCAGGCCCAGGGACAACAGTCGAAAATTTGCTTCGGCTGTCTCACACATTGACTTTTATGTTCATTAATGTGTGCTGTCCCTGTTCAAATAAAGTTTAAACTGAAACAGATTTTTTTTTCTTACAGCGCTAGAAACTCTCTCGTCTTGCCGTGCCGCGGAGGAGAGGAGCCTCTCTCCGCCCGGTGTGTGGAACCTGCTTTTTTTGACACAAAATGAAACAAACTCAAAACTGCCCTTAATTTAATATAGAAATGTCAACCTGGCTGCATGGGGGAGTGTTTCAGGAGGGCATGGGGAGTGGAGCTGAGGTTGATCTTGGCAGGAAGGAGTAGTTTGCTTTTAGTGTCTCTCTTCCCCCCAGAATGCACTCATACGATGTGGCAGACCATCAAGCGGGCGTGTGGATGATGCAATAATATACCTGCCGCAGAGGACCTAGGCCACCCCGGACAGATCCAGACAGAGGACCTAGTCCACCCCGGACAGATCCAGACAGAGGACCTAGTCCACCCCGGACAGATCCAGACAGAGGACCTAGTCCACCCCGGACAGATCCAGACAGAGGACCTAGTCCACCCCGGACAGATCCAGACAGAGGACCTACTCCATCCCGGACAGATCCAGACAGAGGACCTACTCCTTCCGCCGTAAACGTTTGGATGTTCGGACCTTGGTTCGTTACGTTGGCATTCAAATTATAAATGTTTATAATATTTTTTATATATATATATTTTATGTGTCTATTCATTCTGTTTAAACCAATAGTTTTTTTTCTTTCTTCTCAGTTGCAGATAAAGATTAGGCTACACTAATAATATAGTATTAAAACTGATGAGTTATATTCATTAAAGAAAGTTGATTTAATAAAAAGATTTAACTTATTTAATCAGATTAATCACTTTATTCAAATTGAGGATTTAGTTTAAGGATATTTATTTAAAAAGTGTTTTTATTATTATTAAAAACGAAGGTTCGAACGTCCGTTAGAAAAACCCTGACGAAGTTCGACGCACAAAAACGGGCTTCAGGGACAGCTCCCGACAGAGGACCTATTCCCCCCACGTACAGATCCCGACAGATCCCGACAGTACACGCTGCCGATTATGTACTTCGACTTCTCCGGCGCCTTCGATATTATTCCCCAGCCCAGAGACTCTGCTGGAGGATCAACTGGAGGCCGTGCGGGTGGATGATGATGTATCCATGGTCTCTGGACGGAGGACTACCTGGCGGTGCAGGACACAGTGGTGCAGAGCTCTGTGAAGCGTGGTGTTAGAGCTCTGTGCAGCGTGGTGTTAGAGCTCTGTGAAGCGTGGTGTTAGAGCTCTGTGAAGCGTGGTGTTAGAGCTCTGTGAAGCGTGGTGGAGAGAGCTCTAGTGAAGTGTGGTGTTAGAGCTCTGTGAAGCGTGGTGGAGAGAGCTCTGTGAAGCGTGGTGTTAGAGCTCTGTGAAGCGTGGTGGAGAGAGCTCTGTGGAACGTGGTGGAGAGAGCTCTGTGAAGCGTGGTGGAGAGAGCTCTAGTGAAGCATGGTGTTAGAGCTCTGTGAAGCGTGGTGTTAGAGCTCTGTGAAGCGTGGTGGAGAGAGCTCTGTGAAGCGTGGTGTTAGAGAGCTCTGTGAAGCGTGGTGTTAGAGAGCTCTAGTGAAGTGTGGTGTTAGAGCTCTGTGAAGCGTGGTGTTAGAGCTCTGTGAAGCGTGGTGTTAGAGCTCTGTGAAGCGTGGTGTTAGAGCTCTGTGAAGCGTGGTGTTAGAGCTCTGTGAAGCGTGGTGTTAGAGCTCTGTGAAGCGTGGTGGAGAGAGCTCTGTGAAGCGTGGTGGAGAGAGCTCTGTGAAGCGTGGTGTTAGAGCTCTGTGGAGTGTGGTGTTAGAGCTCTGTGAAGCGTGGTGGAGAGAGCTCTGTGAAGCGTGGTGGAGAGAGCTCTGTGAAGCGTGGTGGAGAGAGCTCTGTGAAGCGTGGTGTTAGAGCTCTGTGGAGCGTGGTGGAGAGAGCTCTGTGAAGCGTGGTGGAGAGAGCTCTGTGAAGCGTGGTGGAGAGAGCTCTGTGAAGCGTGGTGTTAGAGCTCTGTGAAGCGTGGTGTTAGAGCTCTGTGGAGCGTGGTGGAGAGAGCTCTAGTGAAGCGTGGTGGAGAGAGCTCTGTGAAGCGTGGTGGAGAGAGCTCTGTGAAGCGTGGTGTTAGAGCTCTGTGGAGCGTGGTGGAGAGAGCTCTAGTGAAGCGTGGTGGAGAGAGCTCTGTGAAGCGTGGTGGAGAGAGCTCTGTGAAGCGTGGTGTTAGAGCTCTGTGGAGCGTGGTGTTAGAGCTCTGTGAAGCGTGGTGTTAGAGCTCTGTGAAGCGTGGTGTTAGAGCTCTGTGGAGCGTGGTGGAGAGAGCTCTAGTGAAGCGTGGTGGAGAGAGCTCTGTGAAGCGTGGTGTTAGAGAGCTCTAGTGAAGCATGGTGTTAGAGAGCTCTAGTGAAGCGTGGTGTTAGAGCTCTGTGAAGCGTGGTGTTAGAGAGCTCTAGTGAAGCGTGGTGTTAGAGCTCTGTGAAGTGTGGTGTTAGAGCTCTGTGAAGCATGGTGGAGAGCTCTGTGAAGCATGGTGGAGAGAGCTCTGTGGGGAAAACCACCGGCAGCTGAAATGTCATCGAGACAAAGGAGATTGTTGTGGATTTCAGGAAAAAGAAAACGGTCCCATCTTCTCCGGCCCGCCTCGGCGGGAGTGATGTGGAGATCGTGGAGCGATGTGGAGATCGTGGAGTGATGTGGAGATCGTCGAGGTCTTGGGCGTCCAAACTGGAACGGCCCACCAACACCGAGGCCTTCTTATAGGGGTGCTATTGGCCTAGGCTTTACTTCCTGAGAAGGCTCAGATCCTTCCATGTCTGCAACAAGCTCCATCAACGTCATCTTCTACGCTGTGGTGTCCTGGAGTGAAGGCATCAAAGCAAAGGACGCAAAGTAAACTCGTAAAGATGCCTGGGTCTGTCAAGCTTGTCACATCGGAGGACAGAATGCCGGAGAAACCACTGGCGTTCCTGGATAATGCCTGGATAACGCCTACCACCCCCTACACAGCATGTCAGCATGTAAAGAGCACCTTTAGCATCAGACTCGGTCAACCCCGGCATGCGTAAAGGAACGACACAGGAGGTCATTGTTGACGGGTGCTATCAGACACTACAATTCATCTGCCTTTTGTCAGGCCACGCTGACATTGAACTGCTCATATATTAAACTTGACATTGAACCGTTCCTGGACTAAACATGCTTTTTTGCGTTTATCTTTAACACTCTGCCCGTTGCACATCAGGGCTACCAGAACACTTGAATATATCAGGACTGCTATTGAACCGGTGCTTACCTTTGTGTTTTGTATTTGCTCATTATTCCGGTCACCTTGCTCGTGGCAGACTGTGATATGTGACTTGATATTTGATGGTGTTTGAATGTTTGAATATTTGTGTTTGTGTACCTGTTGTCCTCTGTGGTTTGATGTGTCTGGCTGCTATGACAATTGAATTATCCTCTTAATAAAGTTAACTATCTATTAACTTTCGCCTCTGTGGTGAATTTACTTTAATTTGAAAAGGGTAGACTTGCATAATCCACCCTAAAACAGAATTCAAATATGTTACAGTACATACACCGCCGATGACTGAAAACACACTTCTTCAATCAATATCTGAAATACAACTACAAAAGAAACTTCTTACTGTCTTTTACTATTATGCACTTTGCTACTAGGTAATCTACTATGCTAGTATGTCTATGCATTCAATACTGTAGCACTCAAGTTCAACACTGTTTGACCAACAATCTTACTGACCTTGAGCTGCCAGAGTCGTACCCTTCCTGCTGACTTGTTGTACAGAACATGTAAGTCACTTTGGATAAAAGTGTCAGCTAAATGACTAAATCAACTTTGACTCGTTAATCACAGGGAGTTTAATCAATGTTTGCAAACAAGAACAACTGTCTTGCAAAACTCAAAAGACCAGAGAATAATCTGATATCATCAAATAAAAAATCTTGGAACCGTTCTGCTGAAAGTGAATGGAAAAATAACAAGTTGTTCATTGTCACATGCAGTCACAGATATTGATTGAACTGTCCAATATCATAGAAATAAATGTGCGGCTTCCATTGTATGGATTTTTATTTTTAAAAGCAATAGCTATAGTCTGTTAAATTACTCTTGTGACCCACAGCTCAGTTAGTCTGAGCAAACCCAGACAACTGTGTCACACAGCCACAAAATTGAATTTGTCTGGCCCCCCATAATTAGTGACATCATCCAGATGCACAACTCCTTGTGAGAATCACTTGGCAAACATGATACTTTTCTGAGTCGAAACTTCTAGTGTCTAATGACTAGACAAATACAAAATAAAGCTAGCTTCTGTTTTGAAGCTCAAACTAAAATGTATATCCACAAATACAGGTAACTATTGGCCTATTGATTGATTGGAGTAAGCAGTTATTGCATCCATCCCCCATTCACATATATACTGGCAACACCCTACAATCCTTTAAATCAGACCTCAAAACCACCTGCCAACACCCTACTGTCCTTTAAATCAGCCCTCAAAACCACATGCCAACACCCTACTGTCCTTTAAATCAGCCTCAAAACCACCTGCCAACACCCTACAATCCTTTAAATCAGACCTCAAAACCACCTACCAACACCCTACTGTCCTTTAAATCAGCCCTCAAAACCACCTGCCAACACCCTACTGTCCTTTAAATCAGCCCTCAAAACCACATGCCAACACCCTACTGTCCTTTAAATCAGCCTCAAAACCACCTGCCAACACCCTACAATCCTTTAAATCAGACCTCAAAACCACCTACCAACACCCTACTGTCCTTTAAATCAGCCCTCAAAACCACCTGCCAACACCCTACTGTCCTTTAAATCAGCCTCAAAACCACCTGCCAACACCCTACTGTCATTTAAATCAGACCTCAAAACCACCTGCCAACACCCTACTGTCCTTTAAATCAGAACTCAAAATCACCTGCCAACACCCTACTGTCCTTTAAATCAGCCTGAAAACCACCTGCAACACCCTACTGTCCTTTAAATCAGCCCTCAAAACCACCTGCCAACACCCTACTGTCCTTTAAATCATCCTCAAAACCACCTGCCAACACCCTACTGTCCTTTAAATCAGCCCTTAAAACCACCTGCCAACACCCTACTGTCATTTAAATCAGCCCTCAAAACCACCTGCCAACACCCTACTGTCCTTTAAATCAGCCCTCAAAACCACCTGCCAACACCCTACTGTCCTTTAAATCAGCCCTCAAAACCACCTGCCAACACCCTACTGTCCTTTAAATCAGCCCTCAAAACCACCTGCCAACACCTTACTGTCCTTTAAATCAGCCCTCAAAACCACCTGCCAACACCCTACTGTCCTTTAAATCAGACCTCAAAACCACCTGCCAACACCCTACTGTCCTTTAAATCAGCCCTCAAAACCACCTGCCAACACCCTACTGTCCTTTAAATCAGGCTCAAAACCACCTGCCAACACCCTAATGTCCTTTAAATCAGCCCTCAAAACCACGTGCCAACACCCTACTGTCCTTTAAATCAGACCTCAAAACCACCTGCCAACACCCTACTGTCCTTTAAATCAGCCTCAAAACCACCTGCCCTCAAAACCACCTGCCAACACCCTACTGTCCTATAAATCAGCCTCAAAACCACCTGCCAACACCCTACTGTCCTTTAAATCAGACCTCAAAACCACCTGCCAACACCCTACTGTCCTTTAAATCAGCCTCAAAACCACCTGCCAACACCCGACTGTCCTTTAAATCAGCCCTCAAAACCACCTGCCAACACCCTACTGTCCTTTAAATCATCCTCAAAACCACCTGCCAACACCCTACTGTCCTTTAAATCAGCCCTTAAAACCACCTGCCAACACCCTACTGTCATTTAAATCAGCCCTCAAAACCACCTGCCAACACCCTACTGTCCTTTAAATCAGCCCTCAAAACCACCTGCCAACACCCTACTGTCCTTTAAATCAGCCCTCAAAACCACCTGCCAACACCCTACTGTCCTTTAAATCAGCCCTCAAAACCACCTGCCAACACCTTACTGTCCTTTAAATCAGCCCTCAAAACCACCTGCCAACACCCTACTGTCCTTTAAATCAGACCTCAAAACCACCTGCCAACACCCTACTGTCCTTTAAATCAGCCCACAAAACCACCTGCCAACACCCTACTGTCCTTTAAATCAGGCTCAAAACCACCTGCCAACACCCTAATGTCCTTTAAATCAGCCCTCAAAACCACGTGCCAACACCCTACTGTCCTTTAAATCAGACCTCAAAACCACCTGCCAACACCCTACTGTCCTTTAAATCAGCCTCAAAACCACCTGCCCTCAAAACCACCTGCCAACACCCTACTGTCCTATAAATCAGCCTCAAAACCACCTGCCAACACCCTACTGTCCTTTAAATCAGATCTCAAAACCACCTGCCAACACCCTACTGTCCTTTAAATCAGCCTCAAAACCACCTGCCAACACCCGACTGTCCTTTAAATCAGCCCTCAAAACCACGTGCCAACACCCTACTGTCCTTTAAATCAGCCCTCAAAACCACCTGCAACACCCTACTGTCCTTTAAATCAGCCCTCAAAACCACCTGCCAACACCCTACTGTCCTTTAAATCATCCTCAAAACCACCTGCCAACACCCTACTGTCCTTTAAATCAGCCCTTAAAACCACCTGCCAACACCCTACTGTCCTTTAAATCAGCCCTCAAAACCACCTGCCAACACCCTACTGTCCTTTAAATCAGCCCTCAAAACCACCTGCCAATACCCTACTGTCCTTTAAATCAGCCTCAAAACCACCTGCCAACACCCTACTGTCCTTTAAATCAGACCTCAAAACCACCTGCCAACACCCTACTGTCCTTTAAATCAGCCCTCAAAACCACCTGCCAACACTCTACTGTCCTTTAAATTACTCTTGTGACCCACAGCTCAGTTAGTCTGAGCAAACCCAGACAACTGTGTCTCACAGCCACAAAATTGAATTTGTCTGGCCCCCCATAATTAGTGACATCATCCAGATGCACAACTCCTTGTGAGAATCACTTGGCAAACAGGATACTTTTCTGAGTCGAAACTTCTAGTGTCTAATGACTAGACAAATACAAACTAAAGCTAGCTTCTGTTTTGAAGCTCAAACTAAAATGTATATCCACAAATACAGGTAACTATTGGCCTATTGATTGATTGGAGTAAGCAGTTATTGCATCCATCCCCCATTCACATATATACTGGCAACACCCTACAATCCTTTAAATCAGACCTCAAAACCACCTGCCAACACCCTACTGTCCTTTAAATCAGCCCTCAAAACCACCTGCCAACACCCTACTGTCCTTTAAATCAGCCTCAAAACCACCTGCCAACACCCTACTGTCATTTATATCAGACCTCAAAACCACCTGCCAACACCCTACTGTCCTTTAAATCAGAACTCAAAACCACCTGCCAACACCCTACTGTCATTTAAATCAGCCTGAAAACCACCTGCAACACCCTACTGTCCTTTAAATCAGCCCTCAAAACCACCTGCCAACACCCTACTGTCCTTTAAATCATCCTCAAAACCACCTGCCAACACCCTACTGTCCTTTAAATCAGCCCTCAAAACCACCTGCCAACACCCTACTGTTCTTTAAATCAGACCTCAAAACCACCTGCCAACACCCTACTGTCCTTTAAATCAGCCCTCAAAACCACCTGCCAACACCCTACGGTCCTTTAAATCAGCCCTCAAAACCACCTGCCAACACTCTACCATCCTTTAAGTCAGACCTCAAAACCACCTGCCAACACCCTACTGTCCTTTAAATCAGCCCTCAAAACCACCTGCAACACCCTACTGTCCTTTAAATCAGCCCTCAAAACCACCTGCCAACACCCTACTGTCCTTTAAATCATCCTCAAAACCACCTGCCAACACCCTACTGTCCTTTAAATCAGCCCTTAAAACCACCTGCCAACACCCTACTGTCCTTTAAATCAGCCCTCAAAACCACCTGCCAACACCCTACTGTCCTTTAAATCAGCCCTCAAAACCACCTGCCAATACCCTACTGTCCTTTAAATCAGCCTCAAAACCACCTGCCAACACCCTACTGTCCTTTAAATCAGACCTCAAAACCACCTGCCAACACCCTACTGTCCTTTAAATCAGCCCTCAAAACCACCTGCCAACACTCTACTGTCCTTTAAATTACTCTTGTGACCCACAGCTCAGTTAGTCTGAGCAAACCCAGACAACTGTGTCTCACAGCCACAAAATTGAATTTGTCTGGCCCCCCATAATTAGTGACATCATCCAGATGCACAACTCCTTGTGAGAATCACTTGGCAAACAGGATACTTTTCTGAGTCGAAACTTCTAGTGTCTAATGACTAGACAAATACAAACTAAAGCTAGCTTCTGTTTTGAAGCTCAAACTAAAATGTATATCCACAAATACAGGTAACTATTGGCCTATTGATTGATTGGAGTAAGCAGTTATTGCATCCATCCCCCATTCACATATATACTGGCAACACCCTACAATCCTTTAAATCAGACCTCAAAACCACCTGCCAACACCCTACTGTCCTTTAAATCAGCCCTCAAAACCACCTGCCAACACCCTACTGTCCTTTAAATCAGCCTCAAAACCACCTGCCAACACCCTACTGTCATTTATATCAGACCTCAAAACCACCTGCCAACACCCTACTGTCCTTTAAATCAGAACTCAAAACCACCTGCCAACACCCTACTGTCATTTAAATCAGCCTGAAAACCACCTGCAACACCCTACTGTCCTTTAAATCAGCCCTCAAAACCACCTGCCAACACCCTACTGTCCTTTAAATCATCCTCAAAACCACCTGCCAACACCCTACTGTCCTTTAAATCAGCCCTCAAAACCACCTGCCAACACCCTACTGTTCTTTAAATCAGACCTCAAAACCACCTGCCAACACCCTACTGTCCTTTAAATCAGCCCTCAAAACCACCTGCCAACACCCTACGGTCCTTTAAATCAGCCCTCAAAACCACCTGCCAACACTCTACCATCCTTTAAGTCAGACCTCAAAACCACCTGCCAACACCCTACCGTCCTTTAAATCAGCCCTCAAAACCACCTGCCAACACCCTACTGTCCTTTAAATCAGACCTCAAAACCACCTGCCAACACCCTACTGTCCTTTAAATCAGCCCTCAAAACCACCTGCCAACACCCTACTGTCCTTTAAATCAGCCCTCAAAACCACCTGCCAACACCCTACTGTCCTTTAAATCAGACCTCAAAACCACCTGCCAACACCCTACTGTCCTTTAAATCAGCCCTCAAAACCACCTGCCAACACCCTACTGTCCTTTAAATCAGGCTAAAAACCACCTGCCAACACCCTAATGTCCTTTAAATCAGCCCTCAAAACCACGTGCCAACACCCTACTGTCCTTTAAATCAGACCTTAAAACCACCTGCCAACACCCTACTGTCCTTTAAATCAGCCTCAAAACCACCTGCCCTCAAAACAACCTGCCAACACCCTACTGTCCTATAAATCAGACCTCAAAACCACCTGCCAACACCCTACTGTCCTTTAAATCAGCCCTCAAAACCACCTGCCAACACCCTACTGTCCTTTAAATCAGTCCTCAAAACCACCTGCCAACACCCTACTGTCCTTTAAATCAGACCTCAAAACCACCTGCCAACACCCTACTGTCCTTTAAATCAGCCCTCAAAACCACCTGCCAACACCCTACTGTCCTTTAAATCAGGCTCAAAACCACCTGCCAACACCCTAATGTCCTTTAAATCAGCCCTCAAAACCACGTGCCAACACCCTGTCCTTTAAATCAGACCTCAAAACCACCTGCCAACACCCTACTGTCCTTTAAATCAGCCTCAAAACCACCTGCCCTCAAAACCACCTGCCAACACCCTACTGTCCTATAAATCAGCCTCAAAACCACCTGCCAACACCCTACTGTCCTTTAAATCAGAACTCAAAACCACCTGCCAACACCCTACTGTCCTTTAAATCAGCCTCAAAACCACCTGCCAACACCTGACTGTCCTTTAAATCAGCCCTCAAAACCACGTGCCAACACCCTACTGTCCTTTAAATCAGCCCTCAAAACCACCTGCAACACCCTACTGTCCTTTAAATCAGACCTCAAAACCACCTGCCAACACCCTACTGTCCTTTAAATCAGCCTCAAAACCACCTGCCAACACCCGAATGTCCTTTAAATCAGCCCTCAAAACCACCTGCAACACCCTACTGTCCTTTAAATCAGCCCTCAAAACCACCTGCCAACACCCTACTGTCCTTTAAATCAGACCTCAAAACCACCTGCCAACACCCTACTGTCCTTTAAATCAGCCTCAAAACCACCTGCCAACACCCTACTGTCCTTTAAATCAGCCCTCAAAACCACCTGTCAACACCCTACTGTCCTTTAAATCAGCCCTCAAAACCACCTGCCAACACCCTACTGTCCTTTAAATCAGCCCTTAAAACCACCTGCCAACACCCTACTGTCCTTTAAATCAGCCCTCAAAACCACCTGCCAACACCCTACTGTCCTTTAAATCAGCCCTCAAAACCACCTGCCAATACCCTACTGTCCTTTAAATCAGCCTCAAAACCACCTGCCAACACCCTACTGTCCTTTAAATCAGACCTCAAAACCACCTGCCAACACCCTACTGTCCTTTAAATCAGCCCTCAAAACCACCTGCCAACACCCTACTGTCCTTTAAATTACTCTTGTGACCCACAGCTCAGTTAGTCTGAGCAAACCCAGACAACTGTGTCACACAGCCACAAAATTGAATTTGTCTGGCCCCCCCATAATTAGTGACATCATCCAGATGCACAACTCCTTGTGAGAATCACTTGGCAAACAGGATACTTTTCTGAGTCGAAACTTCTAGTGTCTAATGACTAGACAAATACAAAATAAAGCTAGCTTCTGTTTTGAAGCTCAAACTAAAATGTATATCCACAAATACAGGTAACTATTGGCCTATTGATTGATTGGAGTAAGCAGTTATTGCATCCATCCCCCATTCACATATATACTGGCAACACCCTACAATCCTTTAAATCAGACCTCAAAACCACCTGCCAACACCCTACTGTCCTTTAAATCAGCCCTCAAAACCACCTGCCAACACCCTACTGTCCTTTAAATCAGCCTCAAAACCACCTGCCAACACCCTACTGTCATTTAAATCAGACCTCAAAACCACCTGCCAACACCCTACTGTCCTTTAAATCAGCCCTCAAAACCACCTGCCAACACCCTACTGTCCTTTAAATCAGAACTCAAAACCACCTGCCAACACCCTACTGTCATTTAAATCAGCCTGAAAACCATCTGCAACACCCTACTGTCCTTTAAATCAGCCCTCAAAACCACCTGCCAACACCCTACTGTCCTTTAAATCATCCTCAAAACCACCTGCCAACACCCTACTGTCCTTTAAATCAGCCCTCAAAACCACCTGCCAACACCCTACTGTTCTTTAAATCAGACCTCAAAACCACCTGCCAACACCCTACTGTCCTTTAAATCAGCCCTCAAAACCACCTGCCAACACCCTACGGTCCTTTAAACCAGCCCTCAAAACCACCTGCCAACACTCTACCATCCTTTAAGTCAGACCTCAAAACCACCTGCCAACACCCTACCGTCCTTTAAATCAGCCCTCAAAACCACCTGCCAACACCCTACTGTCCTTTAAATCAGACCTCAAAACCACCTGCCAACACCCTACTGTCCTTTAAATCAGCCCTCAAAACCACCTGCCAACACCCTACTGTCCTTTAAATCAGCCCTCAAAACCACCTGCCAACACCCTACTGTCCTTTAAATCAGCCCTCAAAACCACCTGCCAACACCCTACTGTCCTTTAAATCAGCCCTCAAAACCACCTGCCAACACCCTACTGTCCTTTAAATCAGCCCTTAAAACCACCTGCCAACACCCTACTGTCCTTTAAATCAGCCCTCAAAACCACCTGCCAACACCCTACTGTCCTTTAAATCAGCCCTCAAAACCACCTGCCAATACCCTACTGTCCTTTAAATCAGCCTCAAAACCACCTGCCAACACCCTACTGTCCTTTAAATCAGACCTCAAAACCACCTGCCAACACCCTACTGTCCTTTAAATCAGCCCTCAAAACCACCTGCCAACACCCTACTGTCCTTTAAATTACTCTTGTGACCCACAGCTCAGTTAGTCTGAGCAAACCCAGACAACTGTGTCACACAGCCACAAAATTGAATTTGTCTGGCCCCCCCATAATTAGTGACATCATCCAGATGCACAACTCCTTGTGAGAATCACTTGGCAAACAGGATACTTTTCTGAGTCGAAACTTCTAGTGTCTAATGACTAGACAAATACAAAATAAAGCTAGCTTCTGTTTTGAAGCTCAAACTAAAATGTATATCCACAAATACAGGTAACTATTGGCCTATTGATTGATTGGAGTAAGCAGTTATTGCATCCATCCCCCATTCACATATATACTGGCAACACCCTACAATCCTTTAAATCAGACCTCAAAACCACCTGCCAACACCCTACTGTCCTTTAAATCAGCCCTCAAAACCACCTGCCAACACCCTACTGTCCTTTAAATCAGCCTCAAAACCACCTGCCAACACCCTACTGTCATTTAAATCAGACCTCAAAACCACCTGCCAACACCCTACTGTCCTTTAAATCAGCCCTCAAAACCACCTGCCAACACCCTACTGTCCTTTAAATCAGAACTCAAAACCACCTGCCAACACCCTACTGTCATTTAAATCAGCCTGAAAACCATCTGCAACACCCTACTGTCCTTTAAATCAGCCCTCAAAACCACCTGCCAACACCCTACTGTCCTTTAAATCATCCTCAAAACCACCTGCCAACACCCTACTGTCCTTTAAATCAGCCCTCAAAACCACCTGCCAACACCCTACTGTTCTTTAAATCAGACCTCAAAACCACCTGCCAACACCCTACTGTCCTTTAAATCAGCCCTCAAAACCACCTGCCAACACCCTACGGTCCTTTAAACCAGCCCTCAAAACCACCTGCCAACACTCTACCATCCTTTAAGTCAGACCTCAAAACCACCTGCCAACACCCTACCGTCCTTTAAATCAGCCCTCAAAACCACCTGCCAACACCCTACTGTCCTTTAAATCAGACCTCAAAACCACCTGCCAACACCCTACTGTCCTTTAAATCAGCCCTCAAAACCACCTGCCAACACCCTACTGTCCTTTAAATCAGCCCTCAAAACCACCTGCCAACACCCTACTGTCCTTTAAATCAGCCCTCAAAACCACCTGCCAACACCCTACTGTCCTTTAAATCAGCCCTCAAAACCACCTGCCAACACCCTACTGTCCTTTAAATCAGGCTCAAAACCACCTGCCAACACCCTAATGTCCTTTAAATCAGCCCTCAAAACCACGTGCCAACACCCTACTGTCCTTTAAATCAGACCTCAAAACCACCTGCCAACACCCTACTGTCCTTTAAATCAGCCTCAAAACCACCTGCCCTCAAAACCACCTGCCAACACCCTACTGTCCTATAAATCAGACCTCAAAACCACCTGCCAACACCCTACTGTCCTTTAAATCAGCCCTCAAAACCACCTGCCAACACCCTACTGTCCTTTAAATCAGCCCTCAAAACCACCTGCCAACACCCTACTGTCCTTTAAATCAGACCTCAAAACCACCTGCCAACACCCTACTGTCCTTTAAATCAGCCCTCAAAACCACCTGCCAACACCCTACTGTCCTTTAAATCAGGCTCAAAACCACCTGCCAACACCCTAATGTCCTTTAAATCAGCCCTCAAAACCACGTGCCAACACCCTACTGTCCTTTAAATCAGACCTCAAAACCACCTGCCAACACCCTACTGTCCTTTAAATCAGCCTCAAAACCACCTGCCCTCAAAACCACCTGCCAACACCCTACTGTCCTATAAATCAGCCTCAAAACCACCTGCCAACACCCTACTGTCCTTTAAATCAGAACTCAAAACCACCTGCCAACACCCTACTGTCCTTTAAATCAGCCTCAAAACCACCTGCCAACACCTGACTGTCCTTTAAATCAGCCCTCAAAACCACGTGCCAACACCCTACTGTCCTTTAAATCAGCCCTCAAAACCACCTGCAACACCCTACTGTCCTTTAAATCAGACCTCAAAACCACCTGCCAACACCCTACTGTCCTTTAAATCAGCCTCAAAACCACCTGCCAACACCCTAATGTCCTTTAAATCAGCCCTCAAAACCACCTGCAACACCCTACTGTCCTTTAAATCAGCCCTCAAAACCACCTGCCAACACCCTACTGTCCTTTAAATCAGACCTCAAAACCACCTGCCAACACCCTACTGTCCTTTAAATCAGCCTCAAAACCACCTGCCAACACCCTACTGTCCTTTAAATCAGCCCTCAAAACCACCTGTCAACACCCTACTGTCCTTTAAATCAGCCCTCAAAACCACCTGCCAACACCCTACTGTCCTTTAAATCAGACCTCAAAACCACCTGCCAACACCCTACTGTCCTTTAAATCACACCTCAAAATCACCTGCCAACACCCTACTGTCCTTTAAATCAGACCTCAAAACCACCTGCCAACACCCTTGTAGCTGAGGGGCTACACAACCCGGACTGTATTAAAGATTGTTTAGATTAAACCACTACTAAATATTATTACTTGCCAGACAGTACAGTTAGATAAATATGGCAGACACTCAATTGACGGCACGGGGACAAGGATATCAAGTTTACAGTATTTTAATAGTCATATCACTATACAACTGAATTATTACGTTGCTCTTTTAATAGTAGAATGATAGTAGAATGTCAGAGTATCAAAGTCAGGGGGAATGAATAATTCCTAGGTTAAGAATACTCGACCGGAGCTCTGCATGGAGTGAGAGAGGCGATACAGGGCAAAGCGAGGGGGATAGCTGGAGACGATGATTTTCTCCATGGAGTTGTAAGCTCCAGAGGATTTGAAGAATAGTCGGATAATCCTGTGGTCACTGAAGAAAAGGGGGTCTCGTACGGATCCAGTCCTTGTAATCCAAGTGCCCGATGGCAGGGTTAATAGCTCTTAATCCAAAGCCCGATGGCAGAGATGGTAGCTAGCTAGCTTCGTTTGTACTTGAAGCTAGCCCGATGACGGTCTTCAGGGAGTAGTTAGATCCAAATGCTGATGGTCTTAACTATACGCTTCTCCACGTTACTTCGCTTACACAAGTCACTATACTGCGCCAATAATGGTTCTACAATATTATGGTCGTATCTAAGTAGCTACTAGCTATCCGTAACGATACACCGCGGGTAGGTCTGTGTACAACGGTACCGAACGTATTACAATCTCGCTCGGCTGCTTCTCCTGTTCTGCTACTGCCGACTCATTACTTCCACTGCTCACATATTCACTCGTTCTGCTGTTAGGTTAGGTTACTTCTCGTTTCTCTGCTTTCGTTCACACACTACGGCTGCTTGCGCCATCTACAATATATATTTTTTTTATCCACTTTTTCTCCCATTTTTCCATATTTTCTCCCATCCCAATTTCGTATCATCCAATTCAACCCTCCCCTGTCACGAACGCTGTTTCTTGCCTCCCACAAGCCGGCTGCAATGTGGACTAAGTCATACATAGCACAAGTCCCCTCCGGTACTTGAGGTAACAGCAGTCGCATCTTTTCACCTGCGCAGCTCGATCTCTCAGTGTCGAGGAGTAACGCGTGGGAGGCTCACGCTGCCCCCGACACTTCCTGATTCTACTGCGCAGGCGCACCAACCGACTTGTAGGAGTCGCTTGTTCACAACGTTCGATCCCCACCCTTCAGTTTTCCCTCCCCGTAATACGGCCAATGTGTATTACTGCGGACGACCAGCCAAACTGAAAAACAATGTGGAGAGCTGGATTCGAACACGCGAATCCTAGCGTCTCCACACTGGTGGCGAGTGCCTTGCCCACTACACCACCTAGCCGCCCTCGCCATCTACAATATATATACTCAGAGTGATTTCTAGAGCGCAACCGAATTACTTGTCCGGAATCAATGCGCCTGCTAAGGGTATGTCTGAACTTGCCCGGACACGTCTTTGAACTTGTCTGAGGGGCGCGTCTGCTGGCGCCTCCAATGTCAAGGGCGGTGCCCAATGAGGCGAGCGGATAATACTATGATGCAAACGGAAGCTTAAAGGTATATAGCTTATATATATAAACAATATACAAGTTATACAAAATAATAAACGCAGATTCTCAGTGTTAATCTGGACCCTTCAGAACAGCCGCCTCCTAATTAGTCCGCACCTAATTAGTAAATAAATGAGGGCACAGATTAATATTAAGGTCAAGTCAACTTCTCCATAATGCGCTATGGGTAGTTGGAAACAATCTACAAAGTCAGTGGGTCATCGTCGTCGTCAGGGGAGTCAGGGATCGCCGGCAGCTCTATCAACTTGGCTACATGTCTGGTGTAGGTCCGCCCTTGGACGATGACTTCTGCCGCTCTGACCTTCCCATCGGAACCAGTGATCACTCTGCTCACACGGCCGGCCGGCCACGTAGCTCGGGGTAGTGACTGGTCTATTATCATCACGACGGTATTCACTGTCAGGTTGTCCCTGTCTTTAACCCACTGGCTGGAAGGGAGGGTAGGTAGCTTAGGAGGAAGCAGGCCCAAGACTGGTCGGCCAGTACTTGGCCGTGTCTCCACATCCTCCGTCCGTTCATCTCGTCCTGTCTGTACACCGTCTGAGGAAGGGCCGGGTCCGGCCGCGCCATCAAGAGGTGGTTGGAGATGATGGGTTCGATGTCAGCTACGTCGCTTGGAGCGTAGCTGAGAGGCTTGGAGTTCAGAACTCCCCCTTCTTGAGCCCTCAGGTAGGCCACTGTTCCGTACGCCACTTCTGAGGCGTCGCTGAAGACGTGCAGGTCTGTCTGACACTTCTCCAGTCGCACGGTAGGGGGGAAGTGACTCCGCGGGATGACCACCTCGCGGAGTGAGACAAGTTCACCCTCCCACTCTCTCCATGGGGTAGCTAGGTACTCGGGTATGGGGTCTTCCCAGCCCTGCTCCTTGGCCCACGGTTCTCTCACCGGCATCTTCGCCTGCTTCAAGAGTGGGGTTGCGTATCTGAACACTCCGTCGACCTCGACTCTCGTAGTCTTCTGATCTAGTAGAGTGGGCCGAACCATCTTGCGTTCGGTCTTGAATGGCATTGCGTCTAGTGTCCATAGCCTCTCAACGGGCTGTAAGAGAGTGTTGTCTGTGTCGCTCACCTTGGTGTAGAGGCAGCGTGTGGTCGTTGGTTGGCTGGCAGGTCCGTAGAGGGGGCCCTGGAGCGTCCACCCCAGTCGGGTCTTAACCGCGGCTGGGCATCCTTTGCCAACACCCTACTGTCCTTTAAATCAGCCTCAAAACCACCTGCCAACACCCTACTGTCCTTTAAATCACACCTCAAAATCACCTGCCAACACCCTACTGTCCTTTAAATCACACCTCAAAATCACCTACCAACACCCTACTGTCCTTTAAATCAGACCTCAAAACCACCTGTAACTTGTTCTTGTCAGAGACCAGCAGGGCTGAGTCGTCCGCAAACAGGAACAAGTTGCAGTCACAAGCTGACGACATGTCATTTGCATAAATTAGGAATAGTAGCGGTCCTAGTATGCTTCCTTGTGGAACACCACAGCTCACTGTGAGGGGGGGGGATAGGGTACCGTTTACCTCCACCATCTGTTCTCTCCCCTCCAGGTAGGATTGTATCCACTGATAGACTATCAAAACATATTGCTTTTAGCTTGTCAAACAGAATGGTGTGATTGACAGTGTCGAAGGCCTTTTGTAGGTCCAGCATGACCATGCCGCAGTATTTGCCCGCATCCACCTCTTGTTTGATGTGGTCGTTCAAATAGAGAAGGCATGTGTCAGTGGAGTGGGATGTTCTGAAGCCAGATTGGAATTCGTAGATTAGATTTTTTTCCGCGATGTACTTTTCGATCTGTTCGTATACTATTTTTTCCATGACTTTCGAGATGGATGTAATGATAGAAACAGGGCGGTAGTTGCCTGGGTCTAATTTGCTGCCCTTTTTGTGCAGGGGTGTTACTCTTGCAATTTTTAAGTCCTTGGGGACGTGTCCCTGTTTTATGGAGAGGTTTATTATGTGTGTGATGACTGGGGTGATGGCGGCTGCTGAGTCTCTGAGGAATTTGGAGGGGATGTTGTCATGGCCAGTGGCCTTGTTCGGTTGGAGGGCGCTCAGTTTTTTGAGTACCTCATCTGTAGTTACCATTTCCAGTTTGAAGTCGTCTTTGTGGACGCCTAGGTTCTTGTAGTATGCTACTATGTGTTCTACCCCATACTGCCCTGAGTGGGAGGGTAGTTTGTTTACCAGTGCTGTGGCTATGTTTGTGAAGAAAGTGTTTAAGTGTTGTCTGTCTTTATGTTTATGTTTGAGAACCTGGTTTTAAGTTTTTTACTGCAGCCTAGTTGATTGTTGAGTAATTTCCAAAGTTCACGTGGTTTATTTTTGTTTTCCTCCGTTTTGTCATTGATGACATTTTTTTAGCAGTTTTGATCATGGAGTTTACGTCATTTCTTAGTCTGTTCCTTTCTAGTTTGAGTTCAGTCACGTGGTCTTGGAGTTCACTGCTCGTGCTTTTGGTAAGCTTTGACTGAATTTTACGAAACTCAGAGCATTTTTTGTCTCTGGCTTTCATAGCGGTCAGTATTTCAGTGTGCATCCATGGCTCAGCGTGATTTTTTACCCTGGTGGTTCTTAGGGGGCCATGTTGTTTAGTATTGATGAAAATTTGGTTTTGAAACCAAGCCAGGTTTCTTCAACCAGTGTACCATTGAGTTCATCTGACCAGTCCAGACTCTCCAGTTCAAGGTTAAAGGCCTCGCTAGAGTAGGTTTTCAGGTCTCTAGATGTGACTGTTTTGTGACAGCCAGCCTTTTTCTTTAGCTTTTTGCGGGTACAGAATATCATATAATGATCACTTAACCCGCATTCTATAACCCCTTTATTGGAGATCTTGGACTTGTCAGAGGTCAGGATGAGGTCAATGGTAGTCTGAGTTGTTTCACATACCCTTGTGAGTTGGGTGATTAGCTGGATGAGGCCGTGCAGATCACAAAACCTATTGAAGGATTTGTAGACAGGTGCATCTTTTTGTTGCATATCCGTGTTCCAATCCCCAATAAGAATCATTTCAGCATCCTCAGCTCCAGCTAAGCACACATCCAGAGTATCATAAAAGCCAACAACATGTAGCAGACACGTTTGGTCAAAGCTCCGCTCCCGTCAACGTTAATTTAGCTTAAAAACCTTATTTGTACAACACTAATGAGTTTAAACATCATCGTATATATTAAATAAGACCTTCTACTAACTATATCAAAAGAAATAAAGATTCAACATGGGACCTAAGGAAAAGAAAGAGACTGGAAAGAAACTCGGAGGAGACAGTACAACGGCGCAAGTTGTGACACGCTCAGCCGCCAATACAACAGCACCGTTGTTGACTTGCCCCGTTGGGGAGACAGTAGTTGATAATATACCGGGCCCGACGACAACTTGCCCCGAGAGGGTGACAGCAGACGATAATATAACGGTAACGGCGGGGACGAACTCTGTGAGAGAGAAAGCAATGGAATTTGAGAAGAAAATATCCGTCAACTCCACCGTGACTCCCAATGCTCCAACAACCTCAACTGATACAAGCAGGGAGGGTACACCACCCGATTTCAGGTCTCTGACTATCCTGATAAAGGAGCGGATGGACGACTTCAAATCACACATCGATGCTAAATTCGAAGAGGTTAAAAAAGCGGCCGCAGAACAGGCCGGGCGTATTACTGCAGTGGAGAACACTGTTCTCGAAATCACATTGAAAGTCGAGGAGAACAAGAAGACTGTTCACGATGGATTCACAGAGATAGCGGAGGAGATACAACAGGTGGACAAAGCACTTCGGAAGAAAATACAAGACATCGAAGAAGCAATGGAGAGGCGGCTCGAGACCGAACGTTACTACCGCAGATATGATATCCGTATTGTGGGATTGGATGAATCAGTCATTTGCACAGACGACACATTTCCAACAGTGTTAGCTGGAATTCTAGGTAAACAGATCCTCTCCACAGCGCCGTTAATGGACCATTGTTGTAGAATCGGTACACGGGACCTAAAAGGCAACAGGACGAGGGTTATCATTGCTACTCTGCGCAAGACAGAAATAAGAGACACGATCATCAGAGGGGCACGCAAGCAATGGGGGAAACTGAAATATAATGACAAACCAGTGTCATTCTACGAGGATCTATGCAGGGAGGCCATTTCCCTACGTATCCCTTACAAAGAGGTGCTGCAGAGGCTATACAGGAGAAATCTTAAGCCCAGCCTGCGTTACCCTGCCTTTCTCTCCATCTTGGGGGAAGATGGTAAAAGATTCGAGTTACGCTCGCCTAAAGACGCCGATGAATACATGAGGCAACTTGATATCGGCCCCCGGGGACCGGTCGCACCATAGGATCAGAAGACAAGCCTACTCATCTCTCTCTTTTTCTCACTTTTTATTATTTTTATTAGAATGTAGAATATAAATATTTAAAGACTTTGCCACGGCTCAACTACAAAAGCAACAGCAGATATGCCTGTAGGCAACACTGAGGTACAAAGTGTTTAATACGGAACGATAGGCACTATATTTATAGACTTCTGGTTTCTGAGGAGGCAATAATCCAACAATGACATTGGGAACACTCTGGAATATTCTGGATTCTTCTCTTGACTACTCAGGGACACAATGGAATATACTGGAAAACACTAGAAGGTCATAACTCCTGGACAGGAAGACCATTCTGGAACATAACATCAGTGTTTACAAATTTACAAGGGTATTCTACAACTTTCTAGAATACACTGTACTCCTACAATGAAGGCCTGTAACAATAACATCCGGTATGTATAAGCATATGAACCAGAGATGGAAGTTCAATAAGGTTTTAAAAACATCCTCATCTAAAGGTATAAGCATGACAAGGTTATTCTAATATTTTAAGCAATTACTCCACTGCTTTAGGGATTTGCATAATTTAGTTCTAAAAATCTCTTTTTTTCTGTTGAGTTTTATTTTATTTCTTTTTTTTTTTGCTAGTATTTTTCTTCTCTCTTTTCTTTTTTCTGATGGTTCCAACATAAGTTAGTAGAAGGTTCAAATAAATATATCAATGGAGGTATATTTTTCATTTTTCACACTATTTTTATTACATTAATGGGAAGGCGCAAGACCAAAAGTGACATTCTATTGAATTAGAATGAAAGTTTTAGATCCTATGGCAATTAGCATAGGAAGATTAGTGTTAGAAAGCTCATTTTGGGCAACCCGGTGGCTTACGCGTAGGATGTGTCTATGGAACACAGTCCTGTACGACTCTCAGAGGGAGGGGGAATTAGGGGATTATTATTTGTATATATGTATGTTTTTAACGTCGGGACCTCAATAGTTGGATGTATATCTATTGTAGATTCGCACTCCAGAAGCATTACCAACAACTACACAACAACATGTATAGATTATGGCTAGTTTGAATATAATGATCTGGAATACTGGGGGAATAAATAATCAACACAAACGCAAAAGCGTACTCACACTGATGAAAAACGAACAGGTTGACGTGGCTCTGCTAAGCGAAACGCACATTTTAGGGAAAGACATAGCTACGTTAGCGGACAACACATACCATAACATTAGTCACTCTTCCTTTGGAACGAGAACTTGTGGAGTTGCCATAGTCGTTAAACGGAAGTTGAATATTGAATTAAAGGGAGTATGGTCTGATGCAGATGGTCAGATAACTATAGCTAAGATTGTACACAAGAACAGGAAAATAGCGTTGGTAGCGGTATACGCCCCAAATTTGTACGAAGCTAATTTCTTCACTACACTTACCAGAACAATGTTAGACCTTCCCGAATACTCATTTATAATTGGTGCGGATTTTAATGCCATTTGGGATCCAGGGATGGATAAATCTTATCCCTCCTTTTCCAACGAACAAAGAAATTCATCTAATGCATTAAAGGATTGGTCGAAGAATACAGGTGTAAATGACCTATGGCGATCACTCAACCCCACGACCCGGAAGTACTCTTGTCGATCAGCAATACATAACACACTTTCCAGAATAGATTATGTTTTTGCATCCCCGAGACTATTTGATAACTATTATGTGGAAATGATATCCAATGCATTGTCAGATCACTGTTACTTACTCCTAAAAGGATCATTTGGTATACTATCATCCCGTGCCCCAATATGGCGATTTAACTCGATGCTGCTTAATAACAAGGAATTCATTACACAATTCAAAGAAGCTCTTTCAATATTCCTACTGGAGAATGCGAATTCGGTGCAGGACCCCAGAATGTTATGGATGTCGGTAAAGGGAATGATCAAGGATTTCACCGATAGCTTTTCGTCCAAAATACGCAAGAATCGATGCTCAAAACTGGCTGAACTGGAAACGCTTTACTCTACGTTATTTTCTTCTTTACAATACAACGACTCGGTTCGACTGGAAACTCAAGTTAATGTACTAAAAAAAGAGATTAACGCCATATATAAACAACAATCTGAAATACAAATACGTAGCACAAGACAACAGCAGTACTCTCAAGGTTCTAAACCAAGTCACCTATTAGCTATGCGATTAAGAGTTAACGCAACATTTGCAGATATAACTACCATTAAAGCACAAGGACTTGTTACACACCCTAAAAAAATAAACGCGACATTCAAAGAGTTCTACTCCAACTTGTATAAATCAGAAACGACCTTCGATCAAAACAAAATGGACACATATCTTAATCAAATTAACCTCCCTAAACTTTCAGAGGATGACGCTAAACAGTTAGAAACACCGATCACACTAGAGGAACTCAGGAAGGCCATATCCGAAATGCAAAGTGGTAACGCTCCAGGAAGAGACGGTATCCCACCAGAAATGTACCTCTCATGTTGGACCCCTATTGGACCCCTATTACTTAATATGATTTTATACTCAGTCAAGGAGGGGAACTTCCATAAGAACGACAATATTGCACTCATAACAGTCCTCCTTAAAAAAGACAAAGACCCCACCGAGTGCGGTAGTTATAGACCCTTAAGCCTCCTCGGAACCGATATCAAACTGTACTCTAAGGTATTAGCCATCAGACTTCAAAAGCATATGACGTCTTTAGTTCATCCGGATCAAACTGGCTTCATAAGAGGCCGCTTGATCACTGATAACATAAGACGATTACTACACGTACTAGATGCCAACAAGGACGACACCACACCTAAGGCGATGCTGTCTCTGGATGCAATGAAAGCTTTTGACAGGTTGGAATGGTCGTATCTATGGGCAGTATTAGAAAGGATGGGGTTAGGAAAAGGATTCATTGATATGATTAAAGTATTATACAAAGATCCATCGGCCATAATTACAACAGGTATAATCACCTCTGAAATCTTTCCGGTATCACGCTCTTCTAGACAGGGTTGCCCTCTTAGTCCCGGACTATTCGATTTATCATTAGAGCCTTTAGCACAATATATAAGACAATCCCAATCCATAGAACCAATCGTAATCTAGGGCACACAACATAAAATTAGTTTATATGCGGACGACGTAATACTGTTTATGCAAAACCCCAACACCGCAATGCCTCATCTTCTCAAGTTGATTGAGGACGTTGGCGATTTATCGGGATTTAAGATAAATTGGCCGAAGTCGGCTTTCCTTCCACTTAACGCCCCTGCAAAAAAATATAACCCTCCCAGAAGAGATACCGATGGTTAAACACTTTAGATGTTTGGGAGTTGAAGTATTCCCTACCATAAGCCAAACGGTGAAGCACAATTACATAAAAATCCAAAATAAAATTAAATACGACTTTGACAGGTGGTCAAAGCTTAAAAACTCAGTACAGGCACGGGTATCAATAGTTAAGATGGACGTCCTACCTAGAATCAACTTCTTCAGCTCAATGCTACCGTTACCCCCTCCAGATGGTTACTGGAAAATATTACACTCCTCCGCATACAAATTTATTTGGAATAACAAACCACCACGTATAAAAAGATCCACCGCACAGAGAAACAAAGCCGACGGTGGTATGGCATTTCCACTATTTTAAGGCGTACACTTTAAGACCACTGACAACATGGTTTGATCCCCAAGCATCAGTATCCTGGAGAAATTTAGAAGAAAATAGTAGCACCACATAGACTGCAGGACATAGTGTACACCGAATTATCAATTAAGCAATGCGAACGGAAATTTGGCCCCATTATTACTCATGCGATCCGGATATGGCGTGAAACACAAAAAAAATATTCTAACCCACATAAATGGCATAATCATACTCCCTTATTCAATAACAATGCACTCCTGATTGGAAAACGACCTATAAGATTCACTAGATGGGAAAAGCAGGGCATACACACATTAGGAGATGTTTTCAACAAACAGGGTTTTTGTAGTTATGAGGAAATACACAAAAAATGTAATCTCACCGGTTCCACATATTATTTTTACGCAGTTATTGTTATATTTGAAGGCTCATGGTGTTTCATTAAGGATACCAATTGTACACCACAGATACCACAAATTCTTCTATGAAAGAGAGACATCTAGAGGTTTTGTATCAGATTTTTATCATCAATTACTAACATCCTCGTATGAAATCCTCCACCTAGACTCTGTCTGGAGGAGGGATATACCAGACCTGGAAAAAGTTCGACTTGCATCACGGAACCCGGACCATCAACAAATCAATATTAACTATATTCATAGGACATACTTGACTCCTATAAGACTGAACAAAATGGGTCTTAAACAAGACTCCAAATGCTCGTTATGTACAAATGGGGACGAGGGTACATTTATGCACATGTACTGGGACTGCCCACCAATTAAGATATTCTGGAAAGAAGTGACCCAGCAATTATCAAGTCTCTTAACTCTGAATATACCTGTACACCCCTCTGTATTACTGTTGAATGATGTTTTTGAGTGTGCAGTACCTATAGAGCTAAAGAGATTGGTTTTATCTGGTATCACAGCGGCTAAAAAGCTGATAGCATCACGATGGTTTCATCCGGAAAAACAATTGCCGGAAGGTCTGGATTCTTACATATCTCGATGTGATTTATCTAAAAATATCCACAGCAAGAATTTTGCGTCTCAGTGAATCCAAAATTACAATGTGGTCAGAAGTGGTGGAGAGAATAAAAGCTAGCATATAATTGTAGTGCCTGGTTAGGAGCGAATGATAATGGATGGATTATCCAAGGGGGGGCCCGGGGGGGGGGGGAGCGAGCGAGAGCATATGTGTGTAGGGTATTAGATAGCAGGTATTAGGTGTATATCTTGTATAAGACATTTATTTAAAAATGTTGATTTAACTGGATGTGCACTGTTAATTAATGCGTGTATATCTAATTTTATGTTGTCATGTTTGTTTATTTGTTTGTTTAAAAAATTATATATAAAAAAAAAAAAAAAAAAAAAAGCCAGTTTGATCTGGCGGTCTGACACGGAGGTGGATGTCCTCATCACGGAGGTGGATGCCAAGGCGGGGGTACTATTTGGTTCCCTCAGCCTTGGCATAACGACTAAGAGGAAGAATGCTGCGTGGGAGGCAGTCACTGATGCCGTTAATTCCATATCTCCGCAGCAGCGAACCATTGCGGAGATAAAAAAGAAATGGTTTGATGTCAAACTGACCGCTAAGAAGCGCCTGGCGGAATACAAGAAAAATGCCAGTGCGACTGGCGGGGGGCAGGTATGTCGTATGTCAATCATATATGATATATCTGTTATGATGAATTGAAAATGGGGGACCCTGATGTAAACAAGACGAAAGTATTTCTCTGGTCTGCATCCCCTTAACAATTGTGTGTATTGAGCTGTACTGTATTGTACCCATTCTGCAATCTGTTAATACAGTTTTTCAATCAATTCAATTCAGAGTCAGAGTGACCTGTCCCCACTGGACATGAGAATCGCCAGCATCATCGGGGACGAGGCGGTGGAAGGAATTCCGCGCACCACCGACACCGACACATATGAAGTGGCTGGGCCATCCAGCCAACAGGTGGAAGGTAATAATATAATATACACTTTATTTGGATAGCACCTTTCATACAGGAATTGTCACATCAGTAAAGAAGACTGGCATAGAAATAACTTTGTCGTCAATGATTTTATTGAGGAACATGACAAAAGAATCTCTTCATTTATTTGAAACAATATTTAACCGTATGGTTTCGAACCTTTCTAGCAAATAAATAAAACGTTATCAAATTGCCTATTCATTCCACAGACAACTCGGCTCAGTTGCCCGTCGGCACCCAGGAGGAGCAGGAGGAGCAGGAGGCGTCCTGCAGCCGACCCCCTTCGGCGTGCAGGGGGCAGAGCTCCCACCCGGTCCTGACTGAGGCCGTGATCGCCAACCAAGAGACCACGTCACCCTCCTGAATGACATGCGAGACGAGATGCGGCTCACACGCCAGAATGTGGCCCAATTGGTCCATGCCCTGTCGGGCATTGGCGACAGTCTGAAGGGCATCGGCGACAGTCTGTCGGGCATTGGCGACAGTCTCCGAATAATAGCTGAAAGAAACCAATAAAGACCGTAACCACTTTTGGCGTTGGTGTCATTATTATTATAATTAAATAATTATTAGCTGGATAAATGTCTTTTTTCGTTCCGTTCTTTTAAAAGTTCGATTGATACCCTGCATGCACGGTAAACTGAGTGTCATCTGGTCACTTTTAAACTGTCAGCTACTTTTATTCAACTAAAACTGTAAAATGCAATTAAAAAATGGTTCCAATTCATTAATCAGCTCAATTCGATTTCAAACGGCAGTCTTTTTTTTTATGTATAGGTTACTAATGATTATTTAATGAATATGAATTAACCCCAAGCTCAGTTCTTACAGTGCATGGGGTAGACTTACTTAAAACTGCTCGATGATCCTAGCTCTTGTCTGCATTCCAGTGGCGTTTGGAGGTGGCTGTTCCACGTCTGGCATGGGGTCGTCAGGTATTTCTGGGTTTAGCAGCGGGATGCCATGCCTGATGGCCATGTTATGGAGCACACTGCAGGCCACGATGATGTTGCAAACCTTTTCAGGCCGGTACTGCAGTGTGCCCCCCGTGCCAGACAGACAGAGCCATCGACCCTTCAGGAGACCAATTGCACGCTCCACGGTGACTCTTGTGCGTGCGCCCGGTTATAGGTGCGCTCCTGTTGGGTGGTGGGGTTGGTCAGCGGAGTCATTAGCCATGGCTTCAGTGGATAGCCACGATCCCCTGCATTAAAGAGATATAATTTAATTACAGATACCAGTAATAACATTACAATTTAATTAAATATAGGCCTAAATGTGTAACACTCACCAATAAGCCACCCGTCTTCAACAGCCCCACCCTGGAGACGAATGCCCACAGAGCTATTCTGCACCACAAACGAGTCGTGGGTTCCCCCTGGCCACCGCGCAACGACATTTAGGAGTGCCAAACGGGCATGGCAGATCACTTGGACATTTACCGAGTGGAACCCCTTCCTGTTTACATAATTGAATTAATTTTGTGATGGTGTTTTGATGGCTATGTGTGTGCAGTCTATTGCTCCAATTATGTTGGGGAAACCGGCAATGGCGTGGAAAGCCCTCTTGACCTCGACCTGCTGTGCGTGTGCGTATGGGAATTTGATATAGTCGGGGATTAGGGACATGATGGCATCCAACACTGTGGGCATGATCCTGCTGAGTGAGGGTTGGGAGATGCCAGAGCGATCTGCGATCTCCCGCTGAAACGTCCCGGTGGCCAAGAATCCCAGGGTGGAGAGGACTTGGAGGTGGACGGGGATGGCATGTGTGCGCCTTGTTTGGCGCTCCAATTCGGGTCCCAGATTCTGGCACAGGTCGAGCAGGATTTCCCTGGGGAAGCGGAATCTGCTCATGAGCCACTCTGTGCTCTCGGCAAACAGGTCTGCCCTGTCCCTGAAGACGCGCTCCCTGCGGAGCGCACCATGTCCCACTGCCAAATCATCCAATACTGCAAGGACCGCGTTATCCATGCTGCATACATTCTGACATCCATATTCCAAATATAATTTATAGGGTTTGCCGACGATTACACTCATGTCGCTAATTTAATTACGGGTCATACAGAACACCTGCGTATATTGAAACTCTTGATTGATTTTCTTTCAATCTGCGCTCCAATTGGGTCGTTGTTGGTCAGGGACGTGATCACCTGCATTTAAGTGATATTTTGATGACAGATATAATAACATTACAATTTAATTAAATAAGATTAGGCCTGAGTCATGCGTTCCTTATCAGCCAACAACGTATTGGCCAAATGCGACGTTAACCATCCTGCATTCATTCGGAAATTAATGCTATTTAGGGTTTGACAATAATTACACTACTATCGCTATTTCACAATGAACTATAATGAATTACGGTTCATACGGAACACGCGCCAGTGTCGGGAGTAATGCACGGAAGCTTATTTCCGCATTGAAACTAATGCATGGACTGAGGAGCGCATATGCCGTCCGTCTGCAGTAACGATATTCTACCACCGGGCGTCAGCTACGCATGCTCCGAGCTGTGCGTAGATATACGCACAAAGTCAAGTTCACGTTCAAATAGATAAATCCCACACTTTGCTTAGAAATTATCGTACGCACGAGTTATGCACATATCTGTGCGTACGCAACGTTGATAAATGAGGGCCCTGGTCTCCATCCTAGCATCCTCAAGCAGTTGTGTATTGAGCAGTACTGTATTGTAGCCATTTTAATCATTGATAGATTGATTTCCTTCACCCTCAAATCAATCTACTAGGTGTACCTGTGGAAATTGTGGACGAATGCCGACAGAGGTGGAGAATGTCTGCTGCATGGAGGTTCCTCAGCAGGGGCGGAGCTAGGGGGTGGCTACCTGGGCTCAAGCCCCGGATGTATTCTGAAAAGCCCCGAATCTATTTAAAAAAAAAATAAAAAAAATAAAAATAATTTTTTTTTTTTATACAATTCATCATTGTTACATGAAAATATGTTTGCACCAGATTTAGCAGAAGCTAATTTCCATCTGTGGTCTATCCAGCTGCTAACTGTATTTGAGTGAGTTAAGTCTTGGTGTTATGGTAGACTCAGACCTAAGCTTTAAATCATATTATTATTATTACAATCAACAAGTTGACAAAAACTTAATTCTTCCACCTTAGAAACATAGCTAAAGTACGGCCATTTATAAATCAAAAGGACGCTGAAAACCAGATCCATGCCTTTATCTCAAGCCAACTCGACTACTGTAATGCACTCCTTACCGGCCTCCCGAAAAAATACGATGATAACTATTTTATTGCAATGCACTATTGCATTATTTTATTCTATTTTACTAACTATTTTATTGCACTGCACTATTTTACTTTGTATCAGTGAATCATAGACGCCTGGCCATAAGAGCATTCGGAGCATCTCTGCTCTCCCACTATTGAACTTGGGGGAGCAAAGGTATGATCTTGCTCCACCACTTTTTGATTATATGAAAAATATGATATATCCCCCCCCAATATATAAATCTAACCATAACTACGTTATGGTTAACTGAGTTTTATAGTGAAAAGAGCAGCTTTATTGGTCAAGATTGAAGGCTCTATATTGCAGGAAATTGCACGTACAGGTTCATTAAATAAAAAAAAAAACACCCCTTGCCTGCAAAAAAAAATAAAAAAAAAATATATATATAAAAAAAATAAAAAAAAATATAAAAGGGGGCCCATCTGGGCTAAGCCCCGGATCTCCTACAATCCTAAATCCGCCCCTGTTCCTCAGGTACAGTAGTAATGTCACACAACCTTGCATCTGGGTAGCACTGAAAACCATGCATATGGCTAACTATTTTATTTTAGGTCAGGAGAAGAATAAATCAAGAGCCCGAGGCAGTTCCGTGGATGGTTGTTCATCCTGGATTGCAACCAGTCTGCTTCAACCCTACAAATGGCAACAAATATCTACAAGGCAGATTTTGGCCGGATACCAGCCCACGGAATCAATAAGTAAATAATATTTATTACAGATTTATATTTTATTTACAGGTGTTTCTCCATCTTGCATCTCTCAGACTATACTAATCTTTCTTGCAAACACGATCTAATTCTTATTGCACATCCCACATAATCCAGCTTGCTACTGTCCAATGACATGACATGACAAATAGTAATTTCACAACATTTATTTTTTTTATTTGTGCATAAATATAATACTTCCTTCTTTTTCTTTAGCCGTTTCAGATATATCGCATACCGGTGTTTTGTGGCCTGGTGTTGGGGGTTCTTAGGACGCAGAGTGAGGGTAGTCATCCCTTCATGTGTGGTCCTAAGAATTCACACCGAATTTCCGGATGCTGATGGTGTCTACACTGGCTTCAGGTCGGTACTAGATTGAAGCGTGACACATATGCGGCAACAGCATCTTCCATGGAAGGCCTGTCAAACTGTGCGCACAGATGTTTTGGGATGGGAATCTGCTGCACCTCTGCCAGATATGGTCTATTTTTATATGGCTCATGTGTGTGCAATAATAAATGTTGATATTTTCACTTACTGACTGTTGGAGAGCGGTTTTTCCTCTGTATACTGTGTCCACCCTTTTTGGCCTTGGGAAAGCTCATTCGGCAGGCGCTCCCAAAACGTTATATGCTGGCGGTTGGCGTTTTCATTGAAATGCATTGCAGCTAGGTATAGTCTGAAAGGAAAATTTCAATAAGCAATATATTTGTAGTTGATCTGAGGTTATCTATTTGCAACATAATGAGTGATTCGACACATCAGGAGTCCATAATTAGTCATTTGTACACAATATAAAATATCTGCAAAGCATTCCAATGTATGAAAAGACAACGTTCTTCGGGGCAAAGCGTAAAATGACACTGTGATAGGACTCCAGTGAAGAGGTTTGATGGTGTGGACTTAGTTTGGAGAAATCTTTGATGAGCCTCGTGTTTAGGAGCACCTTCTCGAGCTGGTGGGCAGGTTTTGAGTCTAAAGTAAAAAAGAAATTGCATTCAGATATTTCATTAGAGTATATTACAGTAGATTAGAATTATTCAAGCAAGTATACATTTGTAAATCACACCAATCTAGATTGAGAACATAAATAAATATGTTGAGTATATAATCATGATGAAATACGGACAGACATACAGAGGTCTTTTGAGAATAGCAACTTCTGACACGTAACCATAGAATGTACATACCAGGCTTCACCCACTTGCTACTATCTCTCGACAAACGGTCATCATGAAGACAACGTGGATAGAGTGGTTCTTCGTCGTGTTCATCTACATTCATCAGGTGATTGACGGATGACTTCCACTTGGCCACCCTCTCAGCCCCCGTCTTTGATGTGGCCGCAGTCCAGTAGAGGTGGTTCGATAAGTGTTGCCGCCATTTTTTTATCACCTTGCAGTCTTTATCTTGTGCCACCTTGTCAAGCTTCTTAGACAGGCCTTGAATTTGAATCAAGCAGAACATAACAGTCGTCAATCTAAACAGAACAGGATAACAACATCCTAAGAGATTGAATGTGTGGTGCCTTTCGACATAAGTGTCATACCTTTGGCCACGTGCCACACATCGTAGAAGTGTTTGATGCCCAGATCTCTCAGGTACTTTTGAATCTGTGGGTGGCGGTCTGTGACAATGCAATTTCTGTCCTTCAGAAGAGCGAGGCTTCTCTTCAATCCTTCCTTCTCCACATGGTAACTCCTGCCAACCGCATTGCTCTGTTGAGGTACAACAAGCAAGGCAAGAGAGACAGACTAATGAAATAGCCTTTTCAAAATAGTCACCCGTGTTAAAAACACTACATCCCCCATCCCACAATTTCCATTTCCTAACCCCCCCTCGCCCACACACACAGCCAGACCACTTCACACTTACAGCGATTCAAGATTCAAGAGCGAGAGCTTTGTGAGATGTATGTAATGTGTTTGAGCACAATGAAGGGTGCAGTGTCTTCAGACTTGTTGTATACACACTTGAATGAGTTTGACGTCTATGACATGATTTGTGTCAAGTTCCATCACAGAGTAACTACCGTACTTTGCACTGTGCCCTGTTGAAAATAATAATAACAATTTCAATCAATGTAGTGCAATATTAAAAATGTATTCATAAAGTAGAAATCTGACACTGGGGAGCTGTTTTCTAACCTGGAGAGTCTGCGTGCATGTCACCTCCGACTTCGTTTTCGGACTTAATCTGGCGAGGGTGACCTCTTGCTCCGTCTTCCACATACTTAGAACAGCAGGTTCCAAGAACTTCTTGGTGTGTCCCTGAAACGCTCTGTACTTGATTGTCTTGACGCGTAACGCATTGAGAACCTAAAAGAATAAATGAATAACGCTTTGTTAATATGCATGTGTGAAACACAAACAAAAACAAAACATAATGGATATATGACTTGTGCAATCAAATACCTTCTCCATTTGGGTGAAAGATGAGCCAGTGAAAAACACAGCAGCCGAAAGCTGTACATTTCCGGCTGGTGTGCTCCCAATTAATGGCTGACTGGACCACTTTCTGCTATATTTACAACTAGGGCAGAGCTGGCTGAGAGCCAAGAAGGTCCCTCGCGTAGTCTTCTTGATATGACATCCAGCATCGCACACCGGACACTGTTGGAATAACTATAGTAGACAGTCTTCGTAAACGATGTATTTCTGGACCTCATAGATTGGTTTTGATGGTTGCCTGCTCGCTCAAGGGAGAAAAATAGAAACACAAATAAATAACGTCATCGACACAGCACAACTGGCACATCTATACAGCTTTACTATTTACCGGCCATGGAGATTTTTGTAACAACTTACGCTAGAATCGAGGGCTCGCTCATCAATGAGTCAATGTTGAACGTGGAATCATGAGGCTCTGGAACGTCTATCGAGCTGTAGGTCACTTCATCCTCATTGGACTCCAGTCGTGGTATTTTACTGGGTCTAAACGCCTTCACAGGTGTTGACTTGGAGGGTTCATGTTGACTAGACCAGTAGCCAGTAGTTGGGGTCCCCACCCCGACAGATACAGACACCACTTTTGCCTGAACACCTATGTACAAAACATAGTTTAGTCAAACAAGGGAGACTATAGTTCAAACTGTACAGATTGCTATAGATACAAGATTGTTTATTGTCATGTGCAGTTAAACAGGCCGCAGTTAAAAATGTGCTTTAGTGATTCAGAGTTGGGGGGGGAGGGTGTCAGATCAGAGAGCCTGGCAGGCACAAAACTGGGTGGGGGGGGGGGTATATGTGTCACCTGGCAGCGCTAGTGACCACAACTCGGCCCGCCCCCTTTTAGTCTAGACGTGAAAACGTTTTTTTTTTTTTTTTTTTTTTGTGTTTTTTTTTTATATATTATTATAAATTGAATGTATAAGCACATATATACTATAAAAACGAACAGTTAGAATATTTAAAAATAGTAACAACCTTTGTTTAAAAGTAGGCTGTTCACGACATGATTTCAGTGGAACGGGGGCGTAATAACAATTTGCATTTGAATCGAATCTAAACCTTGGGGGGAGAGGCAGCCCGCAGCGCAACGCCCACAAGACCTATACACCTGTTGGCACCTGGTGACACTTTTAATGTGTCTTGCGTTGAGATTGAGAGATGGATGCAAAGACGATCGCTGCTGAACTCAACAAAATATCTGCTGCAGGAAGAGCCATCGATGGATCGCATTTAATGAATGGGTACTTAATGGACTATTTTTCACCCAGGTCCAGTCCCCGAACCACCGCCCAAACCGGACTCTTCAGATGAAGAAAAAGATTCGGATGACGAAGTAGTGCCTGATATCGATCCGATACAGCAGCGCGCTGATGATTTTGAAGAGGAAGATGAGCGCGCGGATCAATCAGATTTAGAGGATGATTCTATTCACAGCGGGACCGTCACACCGGGCTATTCAACGGAATTAACGATGAGACATGTCGCAGATATGATGTCTGTTGTAACCGTAGACAGTGACACCAATGAAGAATTGGAAAAAATAAGAACGTTTGATTGCAAATGCTATAAAGAGCGGAAAGAGAATTCCGAACGGCAGGCGTTGTCGTGTACAACAAAACTGTCGGAAGAATTGATATACAATAGCAGGCTGGACATGGCCTCATTGACGCCGAAAGAGAGGGACATGTGTCTGCTCTCGGCTATACAAACAGGCATCAATGATTCTGAAGTCACACAAAGCACAAAGCGAGTAAACACCATTCGCAAAGCTTCACGGACAGTGTACAGATTCCATAACGTCGTGGTCTGCCGGGCAACATTCTGCTTTCTCCATGGGTAAGTGTGCCATTATTATTCTGTGTGCATGTGTAACTATGACCGGTTAGTACAGGCTAGTATACATTCTGGAACATTCTGAATTGTGTTGTCATAGTAGTGATGTCATAGCAGACCCTTGATTGATTAAGTTTATTAACAGATTGCAGAATGGGTACAGTACAGTACAGCTCAATACATACAATTGTTAAGAGGATGCAGACCTGAGAAAGACTTTCGTCTTGTTTCCATCAGGGTCCCCCATTTTCAATTCATCATATGACACACACAACATACAGATAGACAGTACTGCTACATCTATACATTTATGACATACCAGATTTTCAAATACAGTACTGTTTGTGATACTAAAAAATATACATTTGACATAGAAACATGTGCATTGGGGAGGTTGGGTAGGTGGGGTGGGGCTGTACATTGGAGGTGGGGGGGGGGGGTTGGGTAGGGGGGGGACACTGTACATTGGAATACTCACATACATTTGACATAGAAACTGTACATTGGAGGAGGTTGGGTAGGTGGGGTGGGGCTGTACATTGGAGGTGGGGGGGGGGGGGGGTTGGGTAGGGGGGGGGACACTGTACATTGGAATACTCACATACATTTGACATAGAAACTGTACATTGGAGGAGGTTGGGTAGGTGGGGTGGGGTTGGGTGGGGCTGTACATTGGAATACTGACATTTGTAGGGGCCAGTTTTGAATTGCAGTCTCCCGTAGGTGTTCTTTGAGAACTATAGAGAACTACAGTACTATACAATAATATTCTATATAGTGCAAAGCACGTGACTGTATTGAAGACATTATCATTGGCTCTAGCTAGCAGGGACTGTGTGTATGTGTGTATAATAATTATTTCAAAAAAAAATTTGTTTAGGATAAGCTGTGGACTTCTCAAAGCTATTATCAAGCACTACAAGACAAATGGAATGACACCACGTGATAGAAAAAAACAACCGAGAACTCACAAAAAGTTTCTCTGTAAAGACGACTGTCAACGTGTGGTCGATTTTCTCACCAATTATGCAGAGGTCCATTCTATTGTCTTGACTGGTAGACATCCTGGCCACAGAGACTACACTGCCAAGTTACTTCCAAGCAATCTGACAAAAGCGGCACTCTGGCGTCAATACAAACCTGCTGGGGAGGAAGCAGGTATGTGTGTTTGTTATTTATTCATTTATTTCATGACATGAGGTACAGCCGCCTGGACTGCAACATTCCATAATGTTGATAATTTTCTACTGTTCTATAATAAGCATGATCTGTTCAACTGTGAAATGCAATGTTGAAGGAGCCAAGCTGCTTTCATCAAATATCCTTCTCACAATACAATCTCTCCAATGTACTTATTGACATCACTTAAGTTCAAGCCCCCCTCCATAAACCACTTGTGTTTACACATCAATTGTGTAAATTTGCAGCATAGACCAGTCCTGAGTAGCCATCCTCTGGCATTGTGTATATGTAATGTGTACTATTACCAAGACAAAGACATTAACGATCTAACATTCCATAAACCACTTGTGTTTACACATCAATTGTGTAAATTTGCAGCATAGACCAGTCCTGAGTAGCCATCCTCTGGCATTGTGTATATGTAATGTGTACTATTACCAAGACAAAGACATTAACGATCTAACATTCCATAAACCACTTGTGTTTACACATCAATTGTGTAAAATTTCAGCATTAAGTATGCCATTCTTGAGTAGCCATCCTCTGTCATTGTGTATGTAATGGGTACCATTCCATAAACCACTTGTGTTTACACATCAATTGATTAAGTACACCAGTCCTGAGTAGCCAATAGCCATCCTCTGTCATTGTGTATGTAATGAGTCATTTTTTTTTATTTTTTATTTTTTATTTATATTTTATTCTAGGACATCGCGTTGTTGGTCAGGGGAGCTTTCTTCAGCTGTGGAAAACCCTTCTGCCCCAGATAACAATCATCAAACCGAGGACAGATTTGTGTTGGGAATGCTACAAAAACAACTACCAGTTGAGTCAAGCGGCTGGCAAGCCGGATAAATTGCAGACAGAAAAATTGCAGGTGCAATTACAACATCTGGCCCGTGTTAAGAGAGAGCGCAAGCTGTTGCAGGCTATGACTGCTTCCACCCAAAAGACCTGTGCGGAATTGCAGCTGAGTCTAGGCCCTGCCACACCGGCAAGCAAAGACATCACAATGCACTACAGCTTTGATTATGCACAGCAGGTGAGAATCCGATCCTATTACAATGTAGCTTTTTGTTGTTAACTTACTTGACAAAAATCGTTTGTTTGCTGTATTACAGCATTACATCATGTTGTGTAATATTTAAAATGACAATCACCATCACAATCACTACAGCACTACTGTACTACTACACTACAACATTATTTCAATGTATAATTTGTCTTTCTTCCGTCAGGTACACTACCCCTCTCACCCTCTTCAAGTTGGGCCGATGTATTTTGCAACACCGCGCAAGTGTGGCCTGTTTGGCGTACATTGTGAAGGGCTGACAAAGCAGGTGAATTACCTTATTGACGAAGGGATGGCCACGAGTAAGGGTAAGAGACTCCAAGATACCAACATCTTCCCATCCATAGCAGAGCTCTTGGTCACTTTATCTGTCTGTAAACTGTCCTTTCATTGTGTCCTTTAATATTTCCCATTACAGGTAGCAATGCTGTGATCAGCTATCTGCATCATTACTTCAACAATTACGGCGTTGGAGAAACGAAAGTCAACCTGCACTGCGACAATTGCTCGGGCCAAAACAAGAACAACTACGTCTTGTGGTATTGTGCCTGGCGTACACTCCACCGACAGCACCTGCAGCTTGGTCTCCACTTCCTAATTACAGGCCACACAACGTTTGGCCCCGACTGGTGCTTCGGTTTGATAAAGCAGGTATACAGGAAAACTGCAGTCGATACCCTGGCAGGCATCGCCGACATCGTGAGGAAAAGCTCTGAGGTAACCTAGTAAGGTTTAGTCGATAAACCAATGTACAGTTCCCCCCCCCCCCACAATGTACAGTTTCTGCATCAAATACTCTCTTCTTCTTTTTTAACTCTTTTTGTATCACAAACCGTACTGTATTTGTAAATCACACACACACACACACACACACACACAGATGGACCCTGCATCCATACACTCTGTAGACATTGACTTTTATTTTATCTTCCTAAAATTGTTTATTCTATTAGTCCTATACTGTCCAGATAGATGGACCATAGAAATGGACTATTTTATTGTATCTTCCTAATAATAATTATTGTTTATTAATTGTGCACTGTTGACAGCACTGTAAATAACACACACACACACACACACACACACACACACACAAAGGAGGGAGGAAGAGAGAGGGAGGGAGGGAGAGAGAGGGAGGGAGAGAGGGGGAGGGAGAGAGGGGGAGAGAGAGACACAGAGAGAGAGAGAGAGAGAGAGAGAAAGAGACACACACACAGAGACAGACATAGACTGTCTCCACTAGTGTTTCTTCATCAAGATAGAGAGAGAGGAAGAAAGAGAGGGAAGGGATACCACTTAGTTTGCTTGATTACAGACAGATTACAGACTTCTGAATGATTGTATTGTACCCATTCTGCAATCTGTTAATAACATTTTCAATCAATCAATCAGGTGAAAGGAGTCAATATCCCCCAACTTGTGGGAAGCGAAGATGGGACAGTGTTTGTCCGAAGCTACGACTGGCAGCAACATCTGGGTGGCTTTTTCAAAAGGTTCCCACAGATAAAGAAATACCAGCACTTCAGGTAATTGTCTATATTTTATTGTATATTGTATATATATTTTATCATAATAAAATAAGTAGAAGAAAGCAGGAAGCCGGACCAGCACACTCAGGTTTTCGCAGCCGAATACAGACATGTTTCGGAACAGGTGTTCCTTCTTCAGTGTATTATTATTATTATTATTATTATTATTATTATTATTATTATTATTATTATTATTATTATTATTATTATTATTATTATTATTATTATTATTATTGTTATTATTATTTTTTTTTTTTTTTTTTTTTTTTTACGAATGAGGAAATGTTTTCCTCCTGTTTTTTCTGTTCTTATCTTAGATAATTTTGGTTTGCTAATATTGCAATAGGCTAATTTACTTAGCCCTATTAGCTATGATGAAGAAGGTTTATTTTGTTTCTGGTAATCAATGTACGAAATGTGTTGACATAGATGCTTGACTCACAGTGTCCTGGGACCAGTGTTTTCTTTACGAAATAGACAATATTTTAAATGTGTTCTTTATTCTATTACAGCTTCGATGCCAGCAGACCTGGCATGGTGACGGCGAAATTACACCGTGATGATGCTGAACCATTCGAGTTTCAACTGCTGAAAGACCCAAAACGCTACCCGACCATCTCCAATTTTCCAGTGATACCCCCACCCGGACTTGACAATGACAGGCAGAATTATCTTTTTAAGGAGATAAGACAATACTGTTCTGATGCGGGAAAAGACATCACATGCCCGCGACCAACGTCTACAGCACCTCAGAACAAGACTGTACGATGTTAGATACCCTCAAGACCAACGTCTACAGCATCTCAGAACAAGACTGTACGATGTTAGAAGACCCAACACACACAAAGATACAGATAAGTGCTGAGATCACACACACACACACACACACACACACACACAGATGGACCCTGCATCCATACACTGCAGACATTGACTTTTATTTTATCTTCCTAAAATTGTTTATTTTTTATTGTGATGTTACCTACTAAGATAAGATGATCCTTTATTAATCCCCTTGGGGAAATTCTGGTGTCAAAGCAGCATGGGGGGGGGGGGGGGGGGTACATAGAAATGGACTATTTTATTGTATCTTCCTAATAATAATTATTGTTTATTAATTGTGCACTGTTGAGCTATATAACGCTGTCTGTATAATGACAATAAAGACTCTAGAAATATTCTATTCTATTTAATTTTATTAAAGCACTTTGGTTTGTGCTTAAGGTCAACGAGGTCAAGCTCTTGTCTGTACAAGCTGGCAGAAGACGAGCCAAATTAACTTCAATTAATATCTGAAACTACTAACCTTCATACCATCTTTTACTAGTATCCATCTTACTACTACTACCTACTATGCTAATAATGTCTATACTACTATGCATTGAAAACATTATTAACAGATTGCAGAATGGGCACAATACAGTACAGCTCAATACAAACAAGAGAATGAAGATCGGGTCCTGAGGAGAGATAACTGCCATGGCAGCACTTAATTATGTTAATGCTATTCAGGTGAGGGGCGTTGCTGGAGGGGGTTAGTTGACGCCCAGTTGAAACTGTCTGAAGTGTGAAAAGTTGCCTTCCTTTGAGACACCTTTTCACCTCTTAGGTAATCTAGAACACAGCCAGTTTTAGAAGTTATAATTGAGCACATCGTGTTCAAAACATTCTCAGATTTCAACATATGACACATCATTTGAAAGCTTAGATTCTGTACTTTAGCAATCTGGAATAATCTGAAAAATGAAAATGTAGAGATCTGGCATAAAGCGCTGTGAGGTGACACATATGTAAAGGCTATTATAGCTGCCAAACTACATGTGTGTTGGAATACATTAATTGCTAATTGATCAGAAATGTTACAAACCTCGACTCTTGACATGTGACCATAGAGTGTTCTTAGACAGCTGTGTGCCAACAGAACTCATATTTGGGGGGTCGGTCTGGCAACTGATGTCCCTGGAAGCTGGACGCAGGCAAAGCTGGGTGCTGGAGCTTGTGGCCTAAGTAAGGACATAGTAAAACAATTACATTATATAATCCAAGTCACAAATATAAATAAACAGAAATAATTAATAATTAATTATATACCCCACCCCACCGTCGAACACACTAACGTTAGATTGTGTTGATAACATACCTCACCCCCCCCCCCCCCCCAAAACAATGGTCCCCCCCCACACACACACACAGTGAACGTAGCAACAGTTAGTTAGTTAGCTGACTAATTACGACATATCTACTTAGTACTTCTGTCGGGTCCCGAATAGTTGGTACAACACCTTTCTTTAGAACAATCCAGGAAACCACCCCAGCATCAAAAAGAGATTGATTGGCAACGTCGTCGGTGCACAAGTGTGCAGTACAGACCCGAGTATGAGACATTGCGACAGCACTATTAATTATATACCCCACCCCACCGTCGAACACACTAACGTTAGATTGTATTGATAACATACCTCACCCCACCCCCCGCCCAAACAATGGTTCCCCCCCACACACACAGTGAACGTAGCAACAGTTAGTTAGTTAGTTAGCTGACTAATTACGACATATCTACTTAGTACTTCTGTCGGGTCCCGAATAGTTGGTACAACTCCTTTCTTTAGAACAATCCAGGAAACTACCCCAGCATCAAAAATAAATTGATTGGCAACGTCGTCGGTGCACAAATGTGCAGTACAGACCCGAGTATGAGACGTTGCGACAGCACTAGGAGGGTCCCCAAAAACGAACTTGGTCCATTGCTGGCGAAGTACAACATCCACGGGAAAAGTGTGCAAAGATGTATTAGGAGCTTTACAGCCAGGAACAGAACATGTCCTGCAGGGTTTGCTCATCGTGGAAGTTAGGCAAGTTACTGCAATCCTGTCCTCTGGTAGGTAGGTAGGTAGGTACAGATACAGCCATAAATAGTCATGGAACAACTGCTTTCGGGCCGTTTTGATGCCGTTTTGCTTGGTTAATGTTAACAATGACCAGCGGGGGCACTCTCATACAGCTGGTGACAACGTGCTGGACGAGCTCCCCCTCTGCAAAGTGAGAGAGAGGCAGAGAGAGAGTGGACTAGGAAGTAAATATCGCGTCTCGTCTGTTGGCAGTGGGTTTAGCTCTCAATCGGTAAGCTCTTAATGCATACATACATTACTATTGAAATGCATTTTTACTTAACTTTACAGCATTATTCAAACGTGATAGGAAGTTATGAGTCATCAGCCGTTTATATGCAGTACGTTTTTGCCTACAGATTATACAGTACATGGCAAATGGCCAGCCGGCTCACATACAGTAGACTAACGTTACGTTACTTTCTCAGATAGCAATCTGTGTGTGTGTGTACTTATGTGTTGTACTAATTGTACTAATAATAGTGTTTACATTCCATGTGTCCATATCCTGGCTGCCAAGAGGTGCGAGGAGCTGGAGAACACGGAGCTGCGCCATGATCTCAGTCCTGGAGAGCAGCATCAAGGACATATACACTGTACATTGGAAGAGGTCTACAAATATACAGCACTGTTGGGGGGGGCTCTCTCGCATATAGTAATAATAGAGTATATACATTTGAGGGGGAATAAACTTTTTATGTTGAAACTTGTTGTGTGCCGTGTTGGTCAGGACTCCCTGGAAGAAGATATATTGTATCTCAATGGGACATTCCTGGATAAATAAAGGATATAAAATTGTTTGATACTTTTCTGGACTCTTTGTATCATAAACAGTACTGTATTTGCAAATCTGGTATGTCATTAAATGTATAGATGTAGCAGTACTGTCTATCTGTATGTCATATATGTTATGATGAATTGAAAATGGGGGACACTGATGTAAACAAGATGAAAGTCTTTCTCTGGTCTGCATCCCCTTAACAATTGTGTGTATTGAGCTGTACTGTATTGTACCCATTCTGCAATCTGTTAATACAGTTTTCAATTAATGTCAGACGTCCTCTCCATAAAAAAACGATTGAATTGCTCAGAATTTTAAATTATGTCCCCAATAGGACATAATAATATTAATATTATTCCCCAGTATGACACAATAAACACAGAATGAATGCCCCCCCCCCCCCATAAAAACATACTGCCAAATTACCCCCATGGGTGTTGAAGACACTGTACCACCACAAGTCAGGAATTGAGAAAAAGAAAATGCAACTTCAGCCTCACGCTGCTCCAACTTTTCTTCCAGCATCGTGATATTGTAATATTCTTACATCCACTTGGACCATCACTTCTTCCCTTCCACCCTCATCTCCAAAACAGTTGGCGTGAACAAATAATACTAGAGACAGAATGAGTTTTGCTTCTTTTTTTGGTTTTTCTTTTAATCAGTGAAATATATTCCCATCCATATCCCCAACTATGTGATTTTTACATACTGATCAGACGGAGGCAGAATAGCCTGCACATACATCAATGCATCTCTTGTAAGATATGAATTGCGGCATACATTTTCCCAGACATGGTGCTGTTGGCGTCAAGCACAGGAGGTGACGGGTGGATTGTCACCACCTGTTTAGCTAGGGCAGAGCGCATGTAGAGGGCATAGAAGAACCAGACGAGGCTGAAGATGCACAGGCCGATGGAGATGTTGATGAACACTTTGCCCATGTCAACCTTCTTCTTCTTCTCCTTGCGGTGCAAGGCAGCAGGATTCTCCTCTTTCCTCTGGAGGGGAGCAGCTTCACCGGTCACCACCCTCGTCCTCTGCCTTCCCATCCTGCCCACAGGAGCTGAGTGAAGAAGTGCAGAAGAGAAGATGTTTAGGTTCAAAGGGACAGTCAATGGCATGCTTGAGGAAGACCGGTAAGGTCGAAACGTTGCATCTACTGCCTTTTTTGTTTATTAAAATCACCTTGGAACTACAAGTGAGTTGCGAGCCCCACTTTGTTCTTATGTATTACTGTTTTTACAGTTTGGCTCAGCACCAACAAACGGAGGATGTGCGTTATTTATTTTTTCTGACTGTTCAAATAAATAACATGTTATTTTCACACTTGTTATTGTGTTATAAATGTTGATTGATTGATTGAAAACGTTATTAACAGATTGCAGTACAGCTCAATACATACAATTGTTAAGGGGATGCAGACCAGAGAAAGACTTTCGTCTTGTTTACATCAGGGTTTGTATCTGAATGCTGGTTCAGATACAAAACTCATTCTCCTTCTAAAACAGACTGGTTATTTTTTTTTATCATTTTATTTTCAAGACAAGTCAAGAGTTCAGAATTGTATTAAAACACACACACACACTAATTACAAGATACAAGATACATGAGTTATTTACACGACCAAGTACGTCAAATGTATATACACTCTTTTTCTGGTCACTTTTTGTATCACAAAAAGTACTGTATTAAATGAATTCACTCAAACTGTATGGTAGCCTTTTCCTTGGATCCTCTGATCGCGGGTTCCGCAAACGTTCATTCACTCGATCACAAACTTTATCCCAGGTGATTACACTATAGCGTGCTTTAATTTGAGCAATCAACATCAATCTGAGGTTCTTAGGTAAAGCATGTTTCCCCCGTTTACCATTCCAATTGACTTTATGAGCCCACTTTTGGTAGGTTTCAAAGTCCACTAGCAGCATGAACATCCGCCCTGCATAGTCATCAGGCCGTGGTCTGCCTTGTGCGTCATGAGCATGATCGAACGCCTTTTGCTTGTCGTCTGCTGAAATACTTTCCAGTTCTATGTTGGGCAGGGCTGGACGCTGTCGCTGTGCTTTTTTCTGTGGTTTTGCCACTGGAACTGCAGGCACTGGCAGAGGCGTTCGGAAGGGTGAAGTTTGAAGAGGCGTTCGGAAGGGTGCAGGTTGAGGAGAAAGCGGTTGCGGAGAAAAACATGCATCATCTTCATCATCATCATTATCATCATTCTGGGGCGTTTGGGACAGAGAGGGTGATAGAGCCAACCATGGTCGTACATTCTCATAGCCCACTTGGGATGGGTAGGGACTGGGCGTTAGAGCCCGCCATGGTACATTCTCATCTCTTGATGGTGTGTAAAACAAAAGCTGCCGATTGAATGTATGAGCCGCAGGTTGTGGAGAGGAGGGTGTAACCAGTTTAAGCAGCCTGGCCAGCTCTGTCTCTGTGGCCTTGTGTCGATTATCAGAGGCGTCCAGTCGATTCTCAGTCGCCTCCAAACGTTTCTTAGTCGCCTCCAATCGATTCTCAGTCGCCTCCAAACGTTTCTTAGTCGCCTCCAGACGGTCCTCCAGACGTTTCTCAGTCGCCTCCAATAGTTTAAGCAGCCTGGCAACATTCTTGTTTATTTTTTGTTCAATAACAATAGCCACTGTTGTCATGATAATCGTATTACAAATGTTATTAATGGTTGGAGTTGGTGTTGGTGTTTCCGCTGTCTCCTCATCTCTCATCTCTGTCGTTACTGCTGGGAGTGGCATGATGTCCATAACAATAACAGCAGCCTGCACAGCAATAAGGGAGGGAAAGTTAAGATAAGATTTGTGTCACAATGATGTGATGTGGAAAACATGATTGATTGATTGATTGAAAAGTTTATTAACAGATTGCAGAATGGGTACAGTACAGTACAGCTCAATACATACAATTGTTAAGGGGATGCAGACCAGAGAAAGACTTTCGTCTTGTTTACATCATGATGTAAACAAGGGGGGACACACTGTACATTTGAATACTGACATACATTTGACATAGAAACTGTACATTGGAGGAGGTTGGGTATAGGGGTGGGGTTAATGGGGCTGTACATTGGAGGTGGGGGGGACCCATGTAAAAAGATTGTCTGAATAATGGAAAATGCAATAAAAAAAAAGTTTACTTACTGCTTTCTTTTTGACCATACGGTGTTTTGATTTGGGGGGAATCACAGGACCTCCTGTTCTTTTTCGACCTAGAGGTGCCTTTACTTGAGTTATTCCTGGTCGATCAACACTCGGGATAGATGTCTAGAATAGAAAAATTATGCATAAATAAATAATTAAAATGTCGGGGACATCGAATCATTGTGTGAGAGGAGAGGAGAGAGAGAGAGAGAGAGGTATCTGTAAAGCATTCCCGGTAACTGGAGAAAGGTATTCCCGTAACCTACAGTATATGTAACCGAGAATACCTTGAGGTACCAGGAATACCATGCCTAGGTAGCATTTTGTATAAAAGTATTCCGTACTTCTGTATGACAACTAATAAAGAAACTTGAACTTGAACTTGAGGTGACCAGGAATACCTGTTTTTTCCAAAATTCTGTTCAAATGCCATCTTGGAATAACAAAACAACGATTGTGTGCAGACAATTGAAAATGTTGGGTTCCTTTCCACTTTCTTGAAGATAGAACAAATTTAAATACTTGTTCTAGAACTGCATTTTTTGCACTTGTTTGTTAAGTTACTGGGAATACATGCGTTACCCATATAGAGAGAGAGAGAGAGAGAGAGAGACCCTTGAGAAATATACAAACATACCTTCAGTTGTTTAGTGCCGTAAAAGGTTGCCATTCTGTCCTCCTCAATATTCTGTCCACACAGGACTGTCCGGTCCACAGATTCCACACACGACTTTTATATCAAAATAACTCGCGGGGGTGGGGGGGGGGGCGAGGCGTGAACGAAAGCCTAATCTTACATTTAAATTAAATGTTTGCTCATGCATATGTTTGGACACCTCTAGCTGATAAACCAATCAGGATACAGAAACGGGAAATACGGACCCCAAAATTGTCAACAAGAACAAGACTGGAACGCTGGCTGGATTATACATTGCAAAATGAGACAGTAAATACTATTGTAATAAAACGTTCAAAACTATGTTCAATTTGTGTATTGTTTTGTTACTATAAGATTGTATTTCACACTGTACCGACGTCACAGATGAGCTTTAGATGGTTAACATGATATTAACGTTAGATCTAACCGACCACAATTTGATTCGAAATGTATTACATACCTCACTTTGTTGGTCTCTCACGAAAGTCTTTCTATTGTTTGCATCCCCTTAACAATTGTGTGTTTTGAGCTGTACTGTATTGTACCCATTCTGCAATCTGTTAACCGTTTTCAATCATGTCAGACGTCCTCTCTATAAAAAAAACTATTGAATTGCTCAGAATTTAAAATTATGTCCTTAATAGGACATAATCATATTAATATTATTCCCCAGTATCACACAATAAACACAGAATGAATGCTACCAAAGAGAATGCTATATGCAATTTGTGTATAAAGTGTGTATTAATCCTGTAACATGAGTCAAGGTCAGATCGAGCCTGGCATAGAGAACAGAATGTTGATTTTTTTATGTTCAAGTTTCTTTATTAGTTGTCATACAGAAGTACAGAATACTTTTATATAAAATGCTTCTTTCTGTTTTGCTCCAGAGATTGTGCTAGATAAAAATAGATAAGTATAAAATAGAAGTCAAGTACGTAGACAAGTGTTCAATATATACATACAATGTACAATGCAGAGTAGAAAAGTAACTGAGTTACAATACAATTGTGAGGTTTTGTCCGCTGCTCACCAACTTTCTCTGTTTTCTTTAAGCCTACTGTTAGAAATTCCCTTCTCACTCACTCTCTCTAGCCCCCACCCTCTCGTTCTTTACTCTCGTTTACTCTCAGTGGCCACACCTGGACTATTATCAATTACCTCTCGCACCTGTGGTGGCAGGCTAATTAGTTCCCCTGTGGGCTTTAAATACCAGGGCTCTTCCCCTCGTTTCGGCGTGGGGTCGTGTTGTATTCATGCTGAGTCATATTCTCTAACATCTAGACTCTTTCGGGAGATCCTCTGGTCTACCAATGCTGTATATGGATTTCTCCAGCCTTGAGATGTTTTGCTCCAGCCTTCGTCTGCTGTCGCCGTAGCCTGTGGAGGAGACTGTTCTGCGCTCCCTGTACTTCCACGGGAGGCACCCCAGCGCTCCACTGCAGACCCCAGCGCAGCTGTTCGTCCTGACGCACATCTAGACCAACGCGCATCTCCCGGACCCTCGGGCTTGGCACGCTCTCCAGTCACCAGCGCGCAACGCGCATCTGCAAGGGCTTGGCACGCTCTCCAGTCACCAGCGCGCAACGCGCATCTTCAAGGGCTTGGCACGCTCTCCAGTCTCCAGCGCGCAACGTGCATCTTCCAAGGATCCTCGTGCTTGGCACGCTCTCCAGTCACCAGCGCGCATCTGCAAGGGCTTGGCACGCTCTCCAGTCACCAGCGCGCAACGCGCATCTTCAAGGGCTTGGCACGCTCTCCAGTCTCCAGCGCGCAACGCGCATCTTCCAAGGATCCTCGTGCTTGGCACACTCCTCCTCGCAGACGCACCCCGAGGCGTCTCTCGGTTCCGACGTGCACACCAAGGTGTGGCGCGCCACTCTGTTCCTCGGCTCCGACAGCGGCTACCCGGTGGACGACACCCTCGCCACCGCCGCTGTTCCAGCACTCTGTTCCTCGGCTCCGACAGCGGCTACCCGGTGGACGACACCCTCGCCACCGCCGCTGTTCCAGCACTCTGTTCCTCGGCTCCGACAGCGGCTACCCGGTGGACGACACCCTCGCCACCGCCGCTGTTCCAGCACCCTGTTCCTCGGCTCCGACAGCGGCTACCCGGTGGACGACACCCTCGCCACCGCCGCTGTTCCAGCACTCTGTTCCTCGGCTCGGACAGCCAGCTACCCGGTGGCGACACCCTCGCCGCCGCTGCTGTTCCTGCACCATTACGCATACGCCTGGGTGAGTTTTGATTGTGATGTCACTCACCCAGCGTATTGCCTCTTGCCCCCGTCCCGCTGCGTTTCCTGTACCATTACGCATACGCCTGGGTGAGTTTTGATTGTGATGTCACTCACCCAGCGTAATGCCTCTTGCCCCCGTCCCGCTGCTGTCCCTGTACCATTACGCATACGCCTGGGTGAGTTTTGATTGTGATGTCACTCACCCAGCGTAATGCCTCTTGCCCCCGTCCCGCTGCGTTCCTGTACCATTCCGCATACGCTTGGGTGAGTTTTGATTGTGATGTCACTCACCCAGCGTAATGCCTCCTTTTCTTGTTCTCACTTAGTTAGTAGTTTGGACATTTCATCTCCCACTCTGTTTTTGTTCTCACTTAGTTAGTAGTTTGGACATTTCATCTCCCACTCTGTTTTTGTTCTCACTTAGATAGTATTTTTGGACATTACATCTCCCCCTGTGTGTTTGTCACACGAAGATATTATTACTTTGTTACTTTGTTTATTTGGACTGTTCTGCATCTGCTCTGTTTGTTCCCTTTTGAATATTAACCCTCTCCTCTGTTCTGCAGAGCGGCCCAGATGTTTTCCCACCAGTCCCCAGTTCCTCCCTGTCCCCAGCCCGCCTCCGCGGGCCTCAGTCCCCTCTGTCCCTAGTTCTCCCCTTCTAGTTCCACCTAGTTCCTGGTCCCAAGTTCTCCCCTTCTAGTTCCACCTAGTTCCTTGTCCCTAGTTCTCCTAGTCCCCAGTTCTCCTGTTCCCTAGCTCTCCTTGTCCCGACATCTCCTAGTCTCTAGTTCCTCTGTTTCCTTAACCTTCCCCTAGCGTTCCTTTAATGTTTCCCCTTGCGTTCATTAACCTTCCCTTAGTGTACCCTTTTCCTGCCCGCCTCTTAAAGGCACCTAGTTTTTCCCCTCTTGTTATATTCCTGTATTTGTGTTCTCCCTTAAAGGGACAGTGCCCTTTTTTCCCTGTCTCTCAATAAATATCTGTTTCTTGGCAAACCATCATACCTGTCTTGTGTTGTGCGATTGGGGTCGGTTACAAACCATAACAGTACGACCCCACCAAATCGACGACCCCAGCCAGCACAGACGGTGTATGTTGAGTTTGCCTTTTTTTTTTCTTGTTCCCTCTAGTTCCCCTCTAGCTCCCCTGTTAGCTCCCCTGTTAGCCCTGTTGGCTTCCCTGTTAGCCCAGTTTAGCTCCCCTGTTAGCCTGTTAGCTCCCCTGTTAGCCCTGTTGGCTTCCCTGTTAGCCCTGTTTGACCCCCCTGCAGCTTGTTAGGCCTCTACTACCAGCATGGCCCCTGTCTGCTAGCCTTGCCCTGGCAGCTAACCCAGTCCCTCAGCAGAGCCCCAGTCTGCTAGCTTAGCCCCGGCTGCTAGCACAGCCTCTATGTTTTATGCAGCCCTTGCTGCTGGCATGGGCCCTGTAGCTAGCCATGCCAGGCAGCTAACCCAATTCCCTCTGCATGGCCCCGGTCTGCTAGCTTGGCCCCGGCTGTTAGCACAGCCTCTATGTTAATGCAGCCTTGCAGCTGGCATAGGCCCTGTAGCTAGCCAGGCCCAAGCAGCTAACCCGGTCCCTCTGCATGGCCTCCACTTTTTTGTGTAGCATCTCACACTGCTAGGACTGCCCCTTCAGCTAGCAGGGTCAGTTTTCTCCCACTGCTAGGACTGCCCTTTCAGCTAGCAAGGTCAGTATTCCCACTGCTAGGACTGCCCTTTCAGCTAGCAAGGTCAGTATTCCCACTGCTAGGACTGCCCTTTCAGCTAGCAAGGTCAGTTTCCCCACTGCTAGGACTGCCCTTTCAGCTAGCAAGGTCAGTTTTATCTCCCACTGCTAGGACTGCCCTTTCAGCTAGCAAGGTCAGTTTTATCCCCACTGCTAGGACTGCCCTTTCAGCTAGCATGGTCAGTTTATCCCCACTGCTAGGACTGCCCTTTCAGCTAGCAAGGTCAGTTTATCTCCCACTGCTAGGACTGCCCTTTCAGCTAGCAAGGTCAGTTTTTCTCCCACTGCTAGGACTGCCTTTTCAGCTAGCAAGGTCAGTTTATCTCACACTGCTAGGACTGCCCTTCAGCTAGCAAGGTCGGTTTATCTCACACAGCTAGGACTGTCCTTCCAGCTAGCTTGTTCTCTCATGCTGGTCCAGCCCTGTCTGCCAGCCTAGCTCCGGCAGCTAGCGCAGCCTCTATGTTAATGTAGCAGTACAGCTGGCATAGGCCCTGTAGCTATCAGTGCCTTGGCAGCTACCCTTTCCCCCTGCTAGCCTAGCTCGGCAGCTAGCGCAGCCTCTATGTTGATGTAGCAGTACAGCTAGCATAGGCCCTGTAGCTATCAGTGCCTTGGCAGCTACCCTTTCCCTCTGCTAGCCCTTTCCCGGTGCTACCATGGTTACCCCTTAGCTACCCTGCTTGCCCCTCAGTTCCTCTAGACCAGTTCCTCTAGACCAGTTCTCTAGACCAGTTCTCTAGGCCAGTTCTCTAAACCAGTTCTCTAGACCGGTTCTCTAGGCCAGTTCTCTTGGCCAGTTCTCTAGGCTAGTTCTCTGGACCCAGTTCCTCCTGACCCGGTTCCTCTAGGCCCGGTTTCCTCTAGGCCAGTTCCTCCTGTTGCCCCTCTGCTACCCTAGTTACCCCTCGGCGACCCTGTTTCTTTTGCTAGCCCCACTCTTGTGGTGGCTTCCCCTGCTGGCTTGGCCAGTACCTTTTGTTTTTGTCTTGTTTTGCCCCCTGCCACTCTGTCTGTATTTGTTTTGGGTCGCCAGGTGGCTCCCGTTGAGGGGGGGGTACTGTGAGGTTTTGTCCGCTGCTCACCAACTTTCTCTGTTTTCTTTAAGCCTACTGTTAGAAATTCCCTTCTCACTCACTCTCTCTAGCCCCCACCCTCTCGTTCTTTACTCTCGTTTACTCTCAGTGGCCACACCTGGACTATTATCAATTACCTCTCGCACCTGTGGTGGCAGGCTAATTAGTTCCCCTGTGGGCTTTAAATACCAGGGCTCTTCCCCTCGTTTCGGCGTGGGGTCGTGTTGTATTCATGCTGAGTCATATTCTCTAACATCTAGACTCTTTCGGGAGATCCTCTGGTCTACCAATGCTGTATATGGATTTCTCCAGCCTTGAGATGTTTTGCTCCAGCCTTCGTCTGCTGTCGCCGTAGCCTGTGGAGGAGACTGTTCTGCGCTCCCTGTACTTCCACGGGAGGCACCCCAGCGCTCCACTGCAGACCCCAGCGCAGCTGTTCGTCCTGACGCACATCTAGACCAACGCGCATCTCCCGGACCCTCGGGCTTGGCACGCTCTCCAGTCACCAGCGCGCAACGCGCATCTGCAAGGGCTTGGCACGCTCTCCAGTCACCAGCGCGCAACGCGCATCTTCAAGGGCTTGGCACGCTCTCCAGTCTCCAGCGCGCAACGCGCATCTTCCAAGGATCCTCGTGCTTGGCACGCTCTCCAGTCACCAGCGCGCATCTGCAAGGGCTTGGCACGCTCTCCAGTCACCAGCGCGCAACGCGCATCTTCAAGGGCTTGGCACGCTCTCCAGTCTCCAGCGCGCAACGCGCATCTTCCAAGGATCCTCGTGCTTGGCACACTCCTCCTCGCAGACGCACCCCGAGGCGTCTCTCGGTTCCGACGTGCACACCAAGGTGTGGCGCGCCACTCTGTTCCTCGGCTCCGACAGCGGCTACCCGGTGGACGACACCCTCGCCACCGCCGCTGTTCCAGCACTCTGTTCCTCGGCTCCGACAGCGGCTACCCGGTGGACGACACCCTCGCCACCGCCGCTGTTCCAGCACTCTGTTCCTCGGCTCCGACAGCGGCTACCCGGTGGACGACACCCTCGCCACCGCCGCTGTTCCAGCACCCTGTTCCTCGGCTCCGACAGCGGCTACCCGGTGGACGACACCCTCGCCACCGCCGCTGTTCCAGCACTCTGTTCCTCGGCTCGGACAGCCAGCTACCCGGTGGCGACACCCTCGCCGCCGCTGCTGTTCCTGCACCATTACGCATACGCCTGGGTGAGTTTTGATTGTGATGTCACTCACCCAGCGTATTGCCTCTTGCCCCCGTCCCGCTGCGTTTCCTGTACCATTACGCATACGCCTGGGTGAGTTTTGATTGTGATGTCACTCACCCAGCGTAATGCCTCTTGCCCCCGTCCCGCTGCTGTCCCTGTACCATTACGCATACGCCTGGGTGAGTTTTGATTGTGATGTCACTCACCCAGCGTAATGCCTCTTGCCCCCGTCCCGCTGCGTTCCTGTACCATTCCGCATACGCTTGGGTGAGTTTTGATTGTGATGTCACTCACCCAGCGTAATGCCTCCTTTTCTTGTTCTCACTTAGTTAGTAGTTTGGACATTTCATCTCCCACTCTGTTTTTGTTCTCACTTAGTTAGTAGTTTGGACATTTCATCTCCCACTCTGTTTTTGTTCTCACTTAGATAGTATTTTTGGACATTACATCTCCCCCTGTGTGTTTGTCACACGAAGATATTATTACTTTGTTACTTTGTTTATTTGGACTGTTCTGCATCTGCTCTGTTTGTTCCCTTTTGAATATTAACCCTCTCCTCTGTTCTGCAGAGCGGCCCAGATGTTTTCCCACCAGTCCCCAGTTCCTCCCTGTCCCCAGCCCGCCTCCGCGGGCCTCAGTCCCCTCTGTCCCTAGTTCTCCCCTTCTAGTTCCACCTAGTTCCTGGTCCCAAGTTCTCCCCTTCTAGTTCCACCTAGTTCCTTGTCCCTAGTTCTCCTAGTCCCCAGTTCTCCTGTTCCCTAGCTCTCCTTGTCCCGACATCTCCTAGTCTCTAGTTCCTCTGTTTCCTTAACCTTCCCCTAGCGTTCCTTTAATGTTTCCCCTTGCGTTCATTAACCTTCCCTTAGTGTACCCTTTTCCTGCCCGCCTCTTAAAGGCACCTAGTTTTTCCCCTCTTGTTATATTCCTGTATTTGTGTTCTCCCTTAAAGGGACAGTGCCCTTTTTTCCCTGTCTCTCAATAAATATCTGTTTCTTGGCAAACCATCATACCTGTCTTGTGTTGTGCGATTGGGGTCGGTTACAAACCATAACAACAATATACTATACAGTACAATGAAATAAGAGTTCTAAATGGCTCATTTTATTTTAAATCATTTTATTTTCAAGTACAGTACAGTAACCATCAGAACAGCAGTTGTCAGTCAAGTCAAGAGTTCAGAATTGTATTAAAACACACACACACACACACAAATTACAAGATACAAGGTTACACGTTAACTGGCTTTACTGGCTGCCCTGGAGATTCTATTGTTAAACATTGTTTGCAGAGTAGAAAAGTAACTGAGTTACAATACAATATACTATACAGTACAATGCAGAAATGGGATGAGGTACAATTTACAGTAAGGTGTAATGAGGTATGGGTTGTAGTGCAAATTCTTTGCCAATAAATATAAAGTGTTTTGTTTAAAGTGAGTGTGTGCGTGTGGATGTGTGTGCTGTGAGTGCATTTGATGGTTGTTACATAGTGTTATTGTCATTTGTATGTGTGTAATGTGTAACTAGTACAGTGGAGAGAGCTGTGTGAGTCGTCCCCGGACAGCTTACAGTATGTGAGAGGATGACCATCCTTGTTCAAAAGTTGAGCTCTTGCAGATTAGCCTGGCCCCTGGTTTCATTTACATGTTAATAGGTAGGGAGGGGGTAGTATTGTAGTGGTTGGATATAATAGACACACAGAGGTCCCTGCCCCCTCCCCCTCAGGTTTGGTGTGTGAACGATGGTCTAACTCAGGCAGAGCACCATTAACACCAAATGTGAATACCATGAAATGGGTTGCATTCCATACGCTATTGTTATGCTTATGCAGGTAGCCATGCAGGTACACAAACACAAAAGAAAACTTAAAATAATCAGACATGGGAAACTGAATGAATACGAGATGCAAATATGCAATTGATCACTTGGTATGGTTGTCAATGTACCCAACCCCCCGCCACACTTAATTAATTGAAAATGGGGGACCCTGATGTAAACAAGACGAAAGTCTTTCTCTGGTCTGCATCCCCTTAACTATTGTATGTATAATTGTATGTATAAAATCGGCCAAAGACTTCACATATATTAATTTAAGCAACTTTGAAATCGATCATGCCCAACTTTTCAATAGTCACATCTTTCTTTTTACTAATTTCAGTATTTAATTTCAAATATTTGTTCAAATACATTATGCATTTAATCATGCAAACTACACTAAAAATCACATATTTAAATGTTATATTGGACATGCAAGTTGGTCATGGGTGGGACTGAAAATGTCCTCCAATTCTGGAATGTCCCCTATATTGAGTGCAATATGATATTCTATATTGAGTGAAATTATAACTCTATACCTCCATGTTTTGGGGCTATTCATCAGAAAACTCGGATCCGCGATTCGCCTCCCATCCGTCGGGCAAGAACTGGCGGTTTTCAGCCTCTCTCTCTGGAGCTTAGCGGAGTTTCGAGTTTGAGATTCACCGTGTTGAAAGGGGCGTCTGAACTAAGCAAGGACCTCATGCGCATGCACGGCGAAGAATGCGGAAGCGCCCTTGCACTCTTCCGCTGGCAATAAGCTACATGCAAATCAAACCTGTCTGGAAGTATGGGAGGGGGCTAGGGTGGGGCTATAGAGGGACCCGCCTCTATATAAAGTGTTGTATCACCTTGACTTTCGAACGGTCTGTTCAGTTGTCAGTGTGAAAATGACTAAAATCAACAAACAACATTCTCGAGATGTGCGTCAGTTACGATCCCAGGGCATATCTACGAGACGCATTAGGCAACATCTTGCATCGTTAGGAATCTGCGTTACTCCGGGCACTATTGAATGGCATTACAAACGGAAAATACAACGACGGCGTGCTCCACGTAAACTGTCTGAGTGAGTACAGTATATAGTTCTATGGTATTAGCACATTGTGAAATAATATGTTGCCGTTTCTAAATAAGAACGATATTGTGAATGTGAATAAATGGTGGATCCCGCCCTCGGTGCAATATTCTGTTCATTCTGACGGTTCATTAACTCTCAGTTAATTAATTTCCACTTTCTTTCTCTTCCCTTTCCATAGCAATGTCCTGGTTGCCATTGACAACTTGACAAAGGCCCGCAATTGCATGGTTGCAAGGCAAATACAGAAGCGCATCGAAGACGATTTGGGTATTCATCTCAGCCTGACTGCCATCCGTAGAGCACGTAGGGGCCTCGGCTGGAAATATGGTCAAACTAAGTTCTGGCCAATGATCCGTGACAAAAATAAAGAATTAAGACTTGCACAGGTTTGTTTTTCTTCTATCTATCTATCTATCTATCTATCTATCTATCTATCTATCTATCTATCTATCTATCTATCTATCTATCTATCTATCTATCTATCTATCTATCTATCTATCTATGAGCCGTACTGTATTGTACCCATTCTGCAATCTGTTAAATAAAGTTTTCATTCATTCATTCATTCATCTACAGGGGCACCAGTGGATCGATACATGTGAAACGTGGCATGACGTCATATTTACAGATGAAAGCACTGTCGCACACTTTGCAAGACAAAGCTTTACGAAAAAAGGCTACCGTCAAGGTAAACCTGCACCTAAACATCCATTAAAAGTGCATGTTTGGGGCGTGATTTCCAAGCTTGGTCCAGGCCCGCTTGTTATTTTCGATGGAATAATGGACCGTGTCTTTTTTGAAGAATCGATCATCAAAGCAGCCGCCGGTCCGTACATACGAGCAACATTTGGGCGGAGCCACCGTTTCTTCCAGGATAACGACCCGAAACACAGCGCTGCCAGAGTTTGCATTGAAGCAGAGGGAATCAATTGGGTCAAAACACCCGCCGAATCTCCCGATTTGAACCCCATTGAAATTGTGTGGCACATGATGAAAGACTACATTCGCAGAGACGCGAAACCTTTCACAAAAGATGCTTTAGTAGCGGCCATAAGGTTTTTCTGGCGCAATAAACTAACAGTGGATGTATGTAACAATCTCATAGCTGGCTTGGCAAAAGTGTTGCCACTAGTCATAGCAAATAATGGAGGTCAAAGTGGTAAATAAGAGTCAACAATGTTTAACAATAGAATCTCCAGGGCAGCCAGTAAAGCCAGTTAACGTGTAACCTTGTATCTTGTAATTTGTGTGTGTGTTCTAATACAATTCTGAACTCTTGACTTGACTGACAACTGCTGTTCTGATGGTTACTGTACTGTACTTGAAAATAAAATGATTTAAAATAAAATGAGCCATTTAGAACTCTTATTTCATTTTATAAATAATAAAAAAAAAAATATTCTAGGCCTAATCCAACCCTAGCCTGAGGGTTATATAGTAATCATGCAAGCTCAAAGATTGAGCTCTTGAGGTGACTGGCCCTGCTCTATATCAAGAACCATTATCAGAGTGGCAACTGCAGGACAATGAATATCATGATTGAATGAGAGGCCATGGTAAACAGCACAGTTAATATCACGTTAACCATCTAAAGCTCATCTGTGACGTCGGTACAGTGCGAAATACAATCTTATAGTAACAAAACAATACACAAATTGAACATAGTTTTGAACGTTTTATTACAATAGTATTAAAACGTGCATAACATGTTGCAATGTATAATCCAGCCAGCGTTCCAGTCAGATCCATTCTCCGTTCTTGTTGACAATTTTGGGGTCCGTATTTCCTGTTTCTGTATCCTGATTGGTTTATCAGCTAGAGGTGTCCAAAGATATGCATGAGCAAACATTTAATTTAAATGTAAGATTACGATAACCTGCAGCGAGAGCGAGAGGGCAGGCTGACTGCATCAGAATTTGGCAAGATACTAAAGAGAAAGAAAATTTCAGATGCCTTCATACAGTCCACATATTACCCCAAGCCCCTCTCTGCTACTGTGACTTTGTACTTTTTACAAGAAGAGATATATATATTGAGAGAGTTCACAGAGATATTCAGTTCATCAATGACATGATTGTAAAGTTGCACACATTCCATGATGCTCACTTTAGTCCAAAAACATAAATCATACCTCTTTCATTGTCACTCATGTCCTGTGTTGGATTGACCTGTGTCGGGGGGGTTGTGTTAGGACATTTACAGGGGCCAGTTTAGAAAGTGGGAAGTATTTTGACATGTACATGGGTACCTTGGTCGTGTAGTGTATCTTGTAGACCAGGCCCATTGCAAGTTGTGTCTACTCTAAGCCATCCTAGGTTGTCAAAGTGGGCAGGGGTGAGGTGGGTTCTAGGAGTAAGGTCAAGCAGTAGTCTGACCAGATTGTTTTGAGATGTTTGTAATTTTGTTTTTAGCGCCTTTGAGGTGCTTTGGTACCATGAGGTGCATGCATAGTCGTAGTACCCTTGAATGAGTGCTCCTGCCAGAGTCTTCAGGGTATTTGCCCATGTGTAATGATAGTTTGTTATCAGCGAGCCATATGCAGATTTTGCCTAGTTCTGAGCTGAGGGTTTTTTCAACCTGTAACTTGTTCTTCTAAAGTGTGAGGGACCAACTCATCAAAAGATGTGCTAATAAACGATAAGTACTGTCCTCATGCCAATATGTGGGTGGTATTCCAACATGCCTATTTCACCTGGCACCCTAGAAACACCACTGTGCAATTTTTTATCAACACAGTTCTATTTAGCTATTAATGGATTTGATCAAGGCAGGAGTTTAGTCAGTTTCAGTCAAGGTCATTCGTACTTCTCATCACAGTTAGGACAGTCGAAACCCGATCAATCTTTCGCCGTCGACTAAAAACACACTTCAATTAATATCTGAAATAAATATTAAATAAAAAGCCGGTCCTTGCAAGGGTTCCGGTGGGTCCCTATAGCAAAATCAGGAATAGTTGACCTTCACCATTGTTTTTATGTTTAATTGTTTTTAATGATTTAATTTAATTGTAATCAGTTTAATTTACCTGTGCCTTTGATGATCTGTAAATAAAATAAATATGCACTGTTCTAATAATCAATTCAATGTCTAAATGTATCTGTGCCCATATTGTAATATGTATATATTAAGGCTGTCAAATATATCACGTTAATATCGCGTTAACTCCCGATTCTATTAATGCCACTAATTTTTTTAACTCAAGATTAACTAAAAAAAATTTTTTTTTTTTTTTTTTTTTACTAGACTTCACTCAGGTGTATTATTGATGCTCTCATTGATACTATGTTTGTTTCTGAAGTGTGTGTGTGTGTGTGTGTGTGTGTGTGTGTGTGTGTGTGTGTGTGTGTGTGTGTGTGTGTGTGTGTGTGTGTGTGTGTGTGTGTGTGTGTGTGTGTGTGTGTGTGTGTGTGTGTGTGTGTGTGTGTGAGATATAGAGAGAGAGGGGGGTGAGAGAGATGAGGAAGGGGCAAAAGAGAAAAAGAGCTGGGAGAGTGTGTGTGTGAGGGAGAGAGGGGGGTGTGTGATTAATCAGCCCTTGTGTGTGTGAATGTAACAAGTTCCTAACGTTTTCTTTCCCCTATTATTTCATGCACACTTTATTCATTGTTTTAAATTATTATTTTTTTTTAAGTTATTTTGTGCATCACTCTGTTTTGAATTTGATGCAAATTTGCAATGCATGAGGGTCATCCTTTTGTGTTAAATGGCTGCACAAAGCAAGCATTTGTTGACTCGCATGTTGATAAGAGTATTAAAACTTGGAACTTGAAAAAGATCTGTTTAAGGTATAAAAAAAAAAGCGATTAATTTGCGATTAATCGCGAGTTAACTATGGACAATCATGCGATTAATCGAGTTAAATATTTTAATCGTTTGACAGCACTAGTATATATGCATTGGTCAAAGTTTAATCTTGATTTGCATCGTAATAGTTATTGTAGTCACCCTCCAACCATTTTGGATACAAGGACAATCTTGGTTGAGCATTGGAACAACTCTCTCAACACAAAGTTGGTGGCTCTGAAAAGAGCCTTTGGGTGGCTCTGAAAAGAGCCTTTGGGTGAATACGGGAGGTAGGAGTAGGTGGCATTGTTGCTTCCCATCCTTCTGAGGGCCTGGGCACCAAGGAGTGGCTCTGCTGGCACAGATCCATCGTCCCACCTGATTGATTGATTGAAAACATTATTAATTGCAGAATGGGTACAATACAGTACAGCTCAATACAAACAACTGTTAAGGGGATGAAAGACTTTCATCTTGTTTACATCAGGGTCCCCCATTTTCAATTCATCAGGACATTTATGACATACAGATATTTATATATAGCCTACCTCATGAAGTTGTGGAGCATACATGTTGCTTTCACAACTTTCTCCGCAACCTCTGGAGACACACCCACCACCCTCCTATACAGTCTCCACTGAGCCGCCATGATGCCAAAAGAGCACTCCACCATTCTTCTGGCGTGGGAAAGCCTGAATGAATTAATGACAACTTTATTTAACAGATTGCAGAATGGGTACAATACAGTACGGCTCAATACACACAATGTTAACCCTTTTCACTGCCACACGACAGCAGGTTAACCCTTTCACTGCCACACTACAGAAGGTTAACCTTCGGTTGTGTGATAGTAAAGGGTTAACCTTCTGTAGTGTGGCAGTGAAAGGGTTAAGGGGATGCAGACCAGAGAATGATGGAGAAGGTTCCCTTATAGTTGAAATACAGGGAACCGCTGCAAGGTGGGGCTTGGACTATGACGTGCTTCCCATCAACTGCACTTATAAAACAACACACAATAAAAAATTCACAATTATGCCACAATAATGTGTTACGCCGGCCCTACCCACAGCCGTAAAAAGATGTGAATCCCTACCCATGTATGTCCCTATGTCATAAATGTCACTATGAATTACAAATATGGGGACCCTGATGTAAACAAGACAAACGTCGTTCTCTGGTCTGCAGCCCCTTAACAATTGTGTGTATTGAGCTGTACTGTACTGTACCCATTCTGCAATCTGTTAATAAAGTTTTCAATCAATCAATCAATAACGTTAGCTAGCTGCTAACGTTGGCTAACTGGGCTGGATACACGATAGCTAGTTCGCAGTTAAAGTCAAACGTTAGCAAACTAAGTTTGGTCTACGTTTCTATTACATGCTGTCAAATATTATGTCTTTATGAATTGACCTTACCTTTGAGCAAACATAAGTGTCCTTGGTAATGGTCTTCACATTCAGCTGTTTATGTGGTCGACGACACAACACAATCCACCGCTTGCATTTCTCGAGTTTTCTTTTGGGCTTCGGAAAAGGTACAAACATAATACTCCTCCATCCAGTCTTTCGGGGTACCTGGTGTCCGAATTACAGGTACCCCACGCACAGCGTTTCACCATCAGATATTATGTAGGATTGGTTGGATTCTTATTATATATTATTACTATTGTATTATGCACATCGTTGCAAGCAATTTCATTTTATAAATAATAAAAAAAAATATATGGGTGGGATTCAAACCCCGGTCGTCGGCTTGAAAGGTATGACCATAAACCGCTAAACCACAGTACCAGACGAATATATACTGTATTATAGCTTACTTGAATGAACAATCTCCCTCCCCACTTTACCAGTGTATTTTAAATTCACAATAAAGTCTCTCTCAGTCTCGCGCCGTCCCAACGTTGACAGTGGCTCGTGTTATCGACACAAAGGCACAGTGATGAATGAGGAAGTCAATACTCAATAGACCGCCGCCGGTCGACTTTGCGCCTCCTGGCGGCATAAAACAGAACAGCAGCCTGGGGTCCTAATTAATTAAAACGACGTGATATCACCGTGCGTGCGTCGCGGCAAAGCGTGCATGAAAACTAAAGGCTTCATCTGTAGGTAGAGGTACTGCTCTAGTCAAGGTAGATTGTGGGTAGGTATTAGCTACAACCACAGAGCCAATCACATCACTGTCCGCTACCCAGAGCCCGAGTGACGTCACGACATGGCTCAAATCAGGATGGCCTAATTTACTAGAGCAGGAAATGGTCTGAGCTGAATCAGAGCAATCCGCCAATATGGTATTTAGACACAAAAACACATTGATACTAACTCCTATTACTATAATACAATGCTAGAGACTGAAAAATGACATTTATAATGCATGTCACCTTTAAATCAGACCTCAAAACCACCTGCCAACACCCTACTGTCCTTTAAATCAGACCTCAAAACCACCTGCCAACACCCTACTGTCCTTTAAATCAGCCCTCAAAACCACCTGCCAACACCCTATACTGTCCTTTAAATCAGCCTCAAAACCACCTGCCAACACCCTAATGTCCTTTAAATCAGCCCTCAAAACCACGTGCCAACACCCTACTGTCCTTTAGATCAGCCCTCAAAACCACCTGCCAACACTCTACTGTCCTTTAAATCAGCCTCAAAACCACCTGCCAACACCCTAATCTCCTTTAAATCAGCCCTCAAAACCACCTGCCAACACCCTATTGTCCTTTAAATCAGCCCTCAAAACCACCTGCCAACACCCTACTGTCCTTTAAATCAGACCTCAAAACCACCTGCCAACACCCTACTGTCCTTTAAATCAGACCTCAAAACCACCTGCCAACACCCTACTGTCCTTTAAATCAGACCTCAAAACCACCTGCCAACACCCTACTGTCCTTTAAATCAGCCCTCAAAACTACCTGCCAACACCCTACTGTCCTTTAAATCAGCCCTCAAAACCCACATTCTTGCTGTTAACCCATAGTTGTTTTTTTTGTTTTGTTTTATTTTGCTGTTCTTTTTTATCCAACACTGTAAAACATATTTGAGCAGTGACAAAAGCACTATATAAATGTAAAGTATTATTATTATTATTATTATTATTATTATTATTATTATACTGTGAACCGGTGTGTCATATAGTATATATACCACACTTAAAACTACTAAAAAGGAGTGTTACACACCAATCTTATTATTACACCACTTTCTTATTATTACACCAGTGTCTTATTATTACACTAGTTTCTTATTATTACACCACTTTCTTATTATTACACACCAGTGTCTTATTTTTACACCTGTTAATAATTATTACACCAGAGTCTTATTATTACACCTGTTTCTTATTGTTACACCACTTTCTTATTATTACACCAGAGTCTTATTATTAAACCAGTTTACCTGCCAAAGTTTAAAAAAAAAAATTTCACTTCAGCGCTGGATTTATGAGGGGCCATGGGGTTTCGCCAAAGATAGATGAAGGTGAACAGCCTTGTGAATTGATTCAGAGGGAAAGGATACAAACAACTGGCCACTGTACAGATGATTGAAGCTCTCATTTGATGATTCACAAAGCGGTAGAGGGGAGGGGGGAGGGGCGGAGAAAACAATGTCAGTGAGTGTGCTTTAATATCAAGTCTAAAGATACAGTATGTAGTCTGCACTGCCTGTGTGGAGCCTGTGTCACAGTTTAGATTAGATTCAAATGTATTGTCCTCATACAGCACGGGTACAGTACAATATGGTTACCCATAACAAATAAACTCATGACAACAACGGTATTACATTTTACAAAATGACGCTCTAGAGCGCTCACTGTGATTTTCAATGATCACATTTTCAATGATTAGTATCCATGTGTTGGACAGACAGAGTTGTCATTAGATTCTAATTGGAAAATAAACCAATGGACAGTAATACCTTCCGTCACTTTTCTATCTGTTCATTGACGGATTGGATCGATGTAGCGTATCGATCACATACTGTGCAAACATACGGTTGCAGGCCTGGACCTCTGAGCTCCTCTCTATAGTCAAGCGTTCGCTGCTGTGGGTTTTAAATCCAAAATATTTCCATAGTATAGTTGTGTAACTTATCATGTCTCTAGACTCGAGGCTTCTTTCTCTCCTTCACATGGAGTCAAAACTAAGTGAAAGTGAAACCTAAAAATAGGTGCTGTCCACGCAGACATGTTCAGTTTATAATGTTGTCTGACTTACATGCTTCATAACACGTTTAGCCTTTTACAAATGAGCGGTTTTTATTTGAATATGGGCACTGATATGCAAGAATATATATATAAAAATAAAATGTATAAGTTAAATAAATACATACACAGTGGGGGCGGGCGCGGTGGGTAGTAATGTATTCAGTGGAGCCTGAACACCCCAGCAAGCCTACTTAGTGCAACGGAAATAAGTTTGGCATCCAACCAGAGTACAAATGTAACAGTAAAGTGCAATAGTAATATACAATGTACAGGTAATTAAACTGGATATAAAATATATAAGTTAGTACTACTGAGTAGTCATAGTCAAGTAGTCAAGTCATACTCGCCAGCAGTGTAACTAGTAAGAGTAGGTAAGGGATATGTACAGATATATAGTATCTACAGATATGTAAAAAGGATTATATGCAGGTATATACAGACAGATGTGGATAGATATGTGGTAAGAATAGATATATATATATATATATATATATATATATATATATATATATATATATATATATATATATATATATATATATATATATATATATATATATATATATATATACTGTATGGTACAGCATTATTGTACATATCATATCATACAGAATTATATGGGTTATTATTAAGGCCAGTGGCGGCCGCTATGAACTACACTTGGGTGGTCGCGAGTTCATTCATACTACACTAGTACACGTATCATCATCAATCCAATAATGAACACATATATCTTGTCATTTTAAACAAGTTACCATTCATTCATTCAGCCATTATGCATTACGTGCTGCGAAATTAACACGCTGTGTTGAGAGAGAGAGAGAGAGAGAGAGAGAGAGAGAGAGAGAGAGAGAGAGAGAGAGAGAGAGAGAGAGAGAGAGAGAGCGTTTGAGCGTTCTGATGTGCCATAGCCCATAGTTTACCAGACCAGGATTTTGTCAATGTCAACACAGTTGGAACCTGGAAGCGATATAAAGAAACGAATTGCCAATAAATGTGAAGTTATCAACCTCTGTTCTCAAGCCTCCTCAATATACCCCCCCCCCCCCCTTTCCTCACTAATGGAACTGGTATCGCGGAATCACGTTAGTTAGTTAGTTTAGCATTAGCTGAGTGGCTAACAGCGGCTAACGTTAGCTTAGTGGCTAAGAGAGAGAGAGAGAGAATTAACTCACTTTGTTTAATTGAAACATGGTCCAGCCGGAGGGCTTGATAAAGTGTATGTCCACTGACTGTCCCCCAGACTGTTGTCGATGTATATCCACTGCCCACTATCCAGACTCGAGACTGCATCACAACACAACACACAGCATCGAACATCCTGCAAACTACCTGGCGTTCTATCGTCCACTTCTAAGCAAAACCGAGAAATGCGGCTACGGAAAAGTACTGTCGTCGCCGCGTCGGCCAATCAGAGAGCGTCTCCGAGAAATGCGGCTACGGAAAATACTGGCGCTGCTTGCTTAAATGATAATAGATCGCTTGGAAAAGCGCCCGACTTCCATCATAATACATCATATTTCAACGCACAGCGCGTTACGCACTGATTGGCTGCGACGGATACAGCGATGAAACCAGTGCACGGTGTGCACGCCCACTGTATTCTCTATAAGACAGTCACTTCCTGTTCATGGAAACAATTATTTATATTTGATATATTAACATTATAGTGTGCATTGGAAACACAAACATACTTAAAATGAGTAAATATTATTCATTTTAAACATGTTTATATTATTTATAGGGCTATAAAAAAGAGATTCTTCTTCTCTCTTTTAACCAGGGTTAACCAGGGGGGGGGCGGCGCCCCAGCGCCCCTAGTGGCGAGCCGCCACTGATTAAGGCTGTCAAAGTTAACGCGGTATTAACGCGTTATCACCAGATTCTATCGCCACTATTTTTTTTAACTCACGATTAACTTTTAAGAATACATTTTTTTTATTTAATTCTTTTTACCTTTTTTTTTTTTTTTACTAGACCTTACTCAGGTGTATTATTGATGCTCTCATTGATACTATGTTTGTTTCTGAAGTGTGTGTGTGTGTGTGTGTGTGTGTGTGTGTGTGTGTGTGTGTGTGTGTGTGTGTGTGTGTGTGTGTGTGTGAGATATAGAGAGAGAGCGAGGGGGGTGAGAGAGATGAGGAAGGGGAAAGAGAGTAAGAGAGCTGGGAGAGTGTGTGAGAGAGAGAGGGGGGGGGGGGGTGATTACTCAGCCCTTGTGTGGGTGAATGTAACAAGTTCCTAACGTTTTCTTTCCCCTATTATTTCATTCACACTTTATTCATTGTTTTAAATTATTATTTTCTTTTAAGTTATTTTGTGCATCACTCTGTTTTGAATTTGATGCAAATTTGCAATGCATGAGGGTCATCCTTTTGTGTCAAATGGCTGCATAAAGCAAGCATTTGTTGACTCTCATGTTGATAAGAGTATTAAAACTTGGAACTTGAAAAAGATCCGTTTAAGGTAGATCAAAAAAAAATTATGAATTTGCTAATTAATCGCGAGTATGGACAATCATGCGATTCACCGCGATTAAATATTTTAATCGATTGACAGCACTAGTTATTATATTGGTGAAGTGCTCCTTTTACCTGAACAAAAACGGAACATATGAATATTTTACGATTCTTACCGTTGTTTTTAGTGGAGATGGTGCAGTGGGATGGTGCTTGAATCCGCTTGCGATGTGAAAACGGTAATATGATGAGTTCACTGACATGAAACATTGTGTCATGACGCGGCCAGTAGTCCCATGTAGTACTGCAGCCCAGTATCAATCAGAGCTCACGTTCATATTCAGAGAAACCAGCACGCATTGATCAGCTGTAACGAAGACGGACATCAAAGCCTCCCTGCCCTTGCTTGACAGAAACCCTAATTGTGACCCTTTACTTTTTGCCAACGCGGAATACTCCTGTGTTCCGTTTGACCCCCATCTGGCTTTTTGATGATAGCGGAACATTAAAAAGTGTGGTTGGTTGACCTTATCTGCCAATCAGTGCAGGTGTTTTCCAAGGACAGAGGTCTGTCTGTATATATATACTGCAAATATTTTTTTCCATCCATTTCTAATCATCATTATCTCGCTATGTCTTTGTTCTGCTGGCTAATGCGGCTGGAAGGCTTCAAAGGCATGTTAATCTGAGGATGTCGGGAGACCAATTACACTCGTGAGCTCGACTCCAGCTCCCCCGCACCCCCCCCCCCCCCCCCCCCCCCCCCCCATGTGCACACCCACAACCAAACCCTGCTGCTCAAAGGCAGCTGCAGCCCTGACCAGATTCCTTTTTCCTTTCTCACACACCGATGAGATAGTCGTCCTCGATGACGAGTAAAAATCGGTGAGGAATTGGTAGCATGGGATGGGCATGAAAGTCCTTCAGATTTGTGTGTTTTTGGGTAACCTCTTTTGAGAAAAGGCAGCGTTATCGTCTGAGTGGTGTCTATGCTGGACACACGTAAGGGATAGCGACAGACGAGCTGGACATTAACACATTTTAATGGACGAGGTGGAGGCAGAGGACTGTCCGACATTAAAATATGTTAATGTACAGCACGAAGGGCATTATCCTGCTTATACCGTAGCTGATTGACAAATATTTATCAAATACAAATAAGGAACATTTATTCATGTTTCCATGCATGCTGTATTCAACATTAACACTTGTGATGCTCAAGATTCTGCATAATGAAAATGTAATACCTGGAACTAGTTTGTTATTTGTTGTCATCAGCTAGAAAGCTAATGTTATGCTAGCAGGCATTATGAGCGCTAGTGTTCCTTAAGGTTTGCAAACAGTGAATATGATCGATCACACTTTACTGTTACATTTGCACTCTGGTTGGATGCCAAACGTCTTTTTGTTGTACTGTACTTTGCACTGTATGATGACAATAATAATAATAATAATAATAATAATAATAATAATAATAATAATAATAATAATAATAATAATAATAATAATAATAATAATAATAATAATAATAATAATAATAATAATAATAATAATAATAATCTAATCTAATCTTGCAGGTCACTAAATGGCCAAGTTGCAAAGTAAGAAATCACTGTGACTTTTAAATTGATGATCAGGAAAATACTCTTTGTTCACTCTTGTGAGAGGGGGGAGAAAGGGGTGAAGAAAGTTGAAAACTAGTCAACATTTCTGAGCGACACGTTGCAACTTCATACAAGGATGTCCCCGCTATCTCGTGGTAGCTTTTTCTTTGCCGTCAAAAGTGGGACCCTGTCTATTACATTAGCACTCAAAGTTATTTTTCTTATGTGTAAGAAACCTCAGAATGTTACCTTTCAAAAGAGACCAGACTCATGCATGTGCTATACGTATAAAGTATAATAAATAGCTAATTACTTTGGGTATGCAATCGACAGGCGTTTTATGCTAAATTTGTAGGACTGTTAAGGTGTTAACCCTTTCACTACCACACTACAGAAGGTTAACCTTTCACTACCACACTACAGATGGTTAACCTTCCACTACCACACTACAGAAGGTTAACCCTTTCACTACCACTAGGGGTGGAATGGTACACATTCAAACCGTACACCGTTCGACACAACCTCCACGGTTCGGGGCATGGGTGTATTGTTCGGTTATAACGGTTATCCTCGAGCTAGGCTAACGTTACGTTAGCCACAAGCTAACTAACTTTAGCCGTGAGCTAACTAATGTTAGCCACGAGCTAACATTAACTAACTTTAGCTGCGATCTAACCGTGGAAACAAACGCTCACAGCGAAGTACTCCACGACACCAGTTCCATTTGGGGAAGGGGGGTATATTGACGAAGCTTGACAACAGAGGTTGTGTCTGTCTGTGTTCAATAACAAGCCAGGAGACTATAGCGTGTGTGTGTCAACTGCGTCTGTTTACATCCTGGTCCCTGCTGGGACGTACCAACTCGACACACCACTGTGGGGGGGTTTATATAACATTCCCCATTCCCTTGTAACATCTCCTTTTTTTGTTGATAACAACAGTTACAACATTCCTTAGTGCAAATTATTATTAATACAAGAAACCCCATAAACGTCCTTATTTAAAACCCTAATAATCTTTTCTGTGACTTTTCCTTTTTGATAAGAAAGTCTAGTGCTGGTTGAGCATATGCATACTTTGTTGATGGCCTTTGTCTATAATGTGGCCACAAAAATAGAAAGGTTTAATTATTTTGTTTGTTTGCACTAAGTTAATACTTTGACAAATGTAGCCTATATTTTTTAGTCAGTTCGGTCTTTGTGTGCCAAACATTATTTAAGGCAAACCGCTGTAAATCTTTTTTTTTATATATATATATATTAAGCCTGTCAAATTTAACGCGATATTAACTCCCGATTCTATTAATGCCACTATTTTTTTTAACTCAAGATTAACTAACTAAAAAAATAAATAATTTTTTTTTTCTAGACTTCACTCAGGTGTATTATTGATGCTCTCATTGATACTGTTTGTTTCTGAAGTGTGTGTGTGTGTGTGTGTGTGTGTGTGTGTGTGTGTGTGTGTGTGTGTGTGTGTGTGTGTGTGTGTGTGTGTGTGTGTGTGTGTGTGTGTGTGTGTGAGAGATAATAGAGAGAGAGGGGGGTGAGAGAGATGAGGAAGGGGCAACAGAGAAAGAGAGCTGGGAGAGTGTGTGTGTGAGGGAGAGAGGGGGGTGTGTGATTAATCAGCCCTTGTGTGTGTGAATGTAACAAGTTCCTAACGTTTTCTTTCCCCTATTATTTCATGCACACTTTATTCATTGTTTTAAATTATTATTTTCTTTTAAGTTATTTTGTGCATCACTCTGTTTTGAATTTGATGCAAATTTGCAATGCATGAGGGTCATCCTTTTGTGTTAAATGGCTGCATAAAGCAAGAATTTTTGACTTGCATGTTGATAAGAGTATTAAAACTTGGAACTTGAAAAAGATCTGTTTAAGGTAAAGAAAAAGAAAAAAAAATGCGATTAATTTGCGATTAATCTTGAGTTAACTATGGACAATCATGCGATTAATCGAGTTAAATATTTTAATCGTTTGACAGCACTAATAGATATATATATATAAATGGAGTGTTACATTTCTTTTTTTTTATAAAAAAACAACGTATAGCGAACCGAACCGAAGACCGTGACCACAAAACCGTGATACGAACTGAACCGTTGATTTTGTGAACCGTTCCACCCCTAACTACCACACTACAGAAGGTTAACCCGTTCACTACCACATACAGAAGGTTAACCATTTCACTACCACACTACAGATGGTTAACCATTTCACTACCACACTACAGAAGGTTAACCCTTTCACTACCACATTACAGAAAGTTAACCTTTCACTGCCACACTACAGACGGTTAACCCTTTCACTGCCACACTACAGACTGTTAACGTAAGGTTATGTATATAACCAAGGTCTGTGAGTTATGGTGCGCTCAGCACCAGTAGCACTGTACTTCACTTCGTGTACATACACTGAATAAAAAAATTGTACCATGTACCTTTACATCCCCATATTCGTCTGACCACACCCCCTTCCGCTTACCTTCATAAGCAGGTGTGTGGTCACCTACTCGCCTCCTTCCCAAACTTTCACCACAAGGCGAGATCAAGGGCAGCAGCGCCGTCCTGGTGCTGAGCGCACCATAACTCACAGAACTTGGTTATATACATAACCTTACGTTCTGTTTCGTTAAGGCTTCGCTCAGCACCAGTAGCACAACGGGGGCTGAGCGGGAGCCTTAGCCCGACAAATACACCCCGCTGAGGCCCCCCACAACTATCAGACCGGGGAGGACCGAGCCCCCCCGACCCTCCCTAATGGAGGATACCCTCCCTATTGGAGGCTTACGGGAGGGAGACGGATCCGACCAGGCGAAGAGGAACTCAAGCAACTCAACGCACAGGGTGAGCAGACCGTGGCTTGACCCCACGACTACACACACACACAACCCGCATGCCACCAGGTAACGAACGGAAGGAACAACCTCGTTACTGCCCCCAAAATCACGGGGACAAGAGCAACCCTAACCCTGCGGCAAGGCCGTAGCAGCGGAACGCGAAGGAAGACCCAGTCCCACTGAAGGGACTGGATCCCCTGGAAAAAGGGGGCCTGGAGAGGTCAATGACGCCAGGCATCAAGACCCCACCAGGTGGTCACTTAGTGACACCGCCCCCCACATCGCCAGCGTATTCGGATAGGGCCCCTCCAAGAGCGGGCCCTTTCCCCCCAATAGCACACCGCCTGGCACACTGACTCTGAAACACAGGCAGTCAGCATGGCCGTAAGCACTCAAAGGTTAACCAACGGAAGCAGGCAGCGCACCGGGGAAACCAGGCAGCAGGCTGTAACCTGAGCCTGGAGCACTGCGGACGAGACAGGCGCCAAAGGAGTCAGCTGAAAACAGCCCCCCCCGGCGGAAGGGGCGTATGCTGGCGTTGTTGATCACCATGACAAAGCCTCCATTAAAAAAAAACCACCTAGAGGGGTTGAGGCAGAGAAGGCTGACATGATTGGCAGACGTCATGAACGTGCAGGGGCACACTCAACCGGGTAACCCGGGAGTTGACTCTGCTCCAACACACCAGGGAATCAACCACCCCTTTGGTACCATATGCGGTGGTTGTTCCTATAACCCCTCAAGAAAAAGGGTTATCCCAGGTTTACAGTATCAACGAAACTTTACTTCGGACCGGGCCCGGCGGCTCGGGAAGCACACAGGGTTACCAGAGGAGGTCCAGAAGACCACCCCAACAGCCCCCTCTTCGCCATGCGTGAGAGAGGAGCGAAGAAAAGAGAACCAGCCCCTTATGATAGTGCAGAGTACAACATGTACCCAACAAGGGTCTCCATAACGCCTAACCTTGTGACACCCCGGGCCGACCCGGCATTTTTCCCCCCGAAAAAAGCCCAAGTCCCTCAGGGTACCAGAACAGCAGATCTGCATCCCCGGCGGACAACGGGTTAACTGACCTGGACCAGCGTGACCAGAACCAGTCCCGTGCCCTAACCACGCCGACCTGCCTACTCCGTGAGAAGGGGCAGATATGCGTGTCGATCAAAAAACATGAAAAGAGAGGCCACCCAGACGGGCCGGTGTGAACCGTGCTCGGTGGGCCACCCCAAGGGCGTGAGACCCCTCTACCTATGTTCCGATCTTATTCCGTTAACATCCCCCAGACATGAACGAGAACCTGTCGAGAACCAGTAACAGGTTCGCGGAAGAGGACAAACCCTCCATCCCAGTTGCTTTATAAAAACGCTATTTTAACCACAAGCAACCAAGGCGTACTAGCTACCCGCATGATTCCCATCAGAAACACCCCGAGCTAGCACCATGCATGCGTCGGGACACAACCACATCAATAAATAGGCTAAAGTAGACCCTTCATTGAATCCTCAAGGCGCCTGGGAGAAACGACAAGAAGGGTGTGGTGCTTCCTATACTCCACACTCTTTTATTAAAAAAGAAAAGAAGCACCGACTGTATGAACCCCATTTGACACAGCTGAGGATAAAAACTGTTTACATTTTTATATCCAGTCACCCCCACCACAGAGGATTAGACGGAGCTCCTCAGGGAGACTTCCCACGTGAGTCATAGAGTGAAAAAGCCATGGCAATCTTGAGTCATGTGACCAACCGACTCAAGTTACACATATATTGAGCGTAGTGGAACCCACGCTCTATCCCGACACTTTGACAACAACAGACCGTCATACGGGTCTATCTCACGGAAGCCATCGTCAAATAGCAACGTGCGTAGTGACGTGTGCTATGACGGGGGGAAACCCAATACTCAACGCCTGTGTAATAGGAGCAGAGTTAGGGAACCCTTCCCCCCCCCCCCCCCTCCCTGCCAAGTCGCCTAACAACTTGGCCCTGACTGGACTGACAAGAGATGAATAAACCCCCTGACCAATCAGAAGAGGGAAGGAGGGGTTTATCCGGTACCCCCTCACAAGCCCTTTCCTTGCAAACAGCAACAACTTTAGCACACGATACCTTTAATAGCAATGCTAATGAATAGCGCAAGCTAATACAATGCATGCTAACCACAGACAACTGTGGGCAGGGTTTACAACAAAACCAAGTCGCGTGTCTGTGTGAATCCTACACCCGCATCCATGTTGAACATAGAAAAACACTGATAGAGAGAGCGAGAACGGCTGAGCCGTGGTACGTGTTCATACGAGCATTACTGCAACCAACACAACAGTGTTGTAGATCAACATTACACGTGCAAGCAACAGAACATACAAGTAACCTCTACCTTATGTGGAGACTCAGGCCGAGGTAGAAAAAACCCTTTTTCAACCGAGTGTAGGCTGCAGACCTTGCTTAAAGCTCTTAACATGAACGTAACCCTCCTATCAACCCATACTAGTGAAGATTCACACTTTGCAACCCCATCATATGTTTGGTGAAGAAACACACAGTTTGTTAACAAAAAATACTTTTTATTTTTCAAACAAATCATACGGCAAGGCCGGGAAGGGAAAAACAGAGGGGACCACAGGGGAAAAAAGTCACTGTGTCTAGCGGCGCCTGCCGCCACGAGCCGCTCGGGATTTGCCACCCCGGGGAGCCCCGGAGGGACGGTAAGCAATCGGCGGCTGGTCTCGACGGTCCCTACCGTCAACTCTGGGCGTAGATGGGTCGGCTGTAGCGGCGGCGCTCTCTCTCCTCCTGGCCTTCTTCCTCGAAGGACCAGCAGTGGCGGTGGTGGCAGCAGCAGCCACGGCGGAAGACGCTCGACGATGTGGCAGCCGTCTGACCCCACCGGCAACATCGGGAGGGGGAAAATGAGGTTGAAGCACGGAGCGTTCCTCCTCCATCTCTCTACAGGTCGAGGTCATCAACTGTAGGGCCTTCCCGAACAGTCCAGCATCGTAGAGGGGTGCCGTCAGAAGTGGAAGCCTCTTCTTCTCCGGCACATGCGCCTGCTCCAGCCAAAGGTGGCGCTGGTTCAGAGTTGCCAGGGGGCGCACTTTCCCAGCAGCTATGGCCTGCAGCTGAGTCAGATGCAGGACAGCTCCTGCCGCCTGGGAGAGCTGGTCATGTTGTACATCACTCTGCTCCATGCCGCCCGTCAATATCCCGGACATGAATCTTGCCACCTGCGCGATGTTAGACGCGGCAGCTAGAGATTGTGTTCCGGCGATAAATGACTGGTCGCTCCAGTATGCCAACCGCCTAGCCGATTTCCCTTGAGGAACCGGCTTCCGTGACGGCTCCCACACCACCTCCGGACAGAGTAGCGCGGCCATCGGCCTATCAAGCAGTGGCACGCCCTCCCTCATACCGTCGACCAAACCCGCCACCCGCCTAACTTGTACGTAGGCGGGGGTGAGGCCTATGATGTGGGACACCACCTGGCCCTGACGAACATAGGCCCCCATTGAGGGGAAAAATGGGTAGACAACGTCCATCCCTCTCACCGGGCGACGCTGCCATAAATGACCTATGAGATCATCAGGGACAGGAACAGGCAGTGGCTGCGGCAGCGGCACGCTGTTTGCGACTGCCGCCACCTCCATGAGCTCGGGAAACAAAGCCTGCAGTTCCCCCTGCAGACTTTCCTCCACCGAGCCCGCATCCCTCACATACAGCAGGCTGCTACTGGTCAAGGAGCCACACTCCGATGTGGCTGATAGCAGGGCATCCCGCCGACGAGTCAGAGATTATTCTCCAACGTCTTCAAACGAGGCGCCCCAAGGAGACATCTCACCCCCCTCCAGTGTTACCTGGATGGGCGGGATACCTGTCTCCACCGGGCCTTCAAATAAGAACCCGTCCGCCTCTATCATGTAATCCTCTATTTCCATCGGGCATGTAGAGACCGACGCATCCTCACTGGGCTCCAGCAACTCACCAAACCCTGGCCGTTCGCGTCTGCAAGCCACCATCTTGTGACGGGAGCGAGCCGACGCAAAAGGTTTGCGTCTCAAATCACCTGGAACCAAAGGAACCGGCCGCCCAACAGCGGACGATTCCTCTGAAACAGAGGAACCAGAGCCAGAACCAGGCCATCGCATAGGCGACGGCACCGGTGCACCAGCTCCTTGGAGAGGCGAACTACCCATCGGACGCCTACCGGGCGTGGCTGTCAACCACGAGAGAGGCAACAGCCCCGCTCCAGGACGTACGACGGAGGCGGAAATGGAGAATCGCTGGTGGAGAGTGGCGCTGCGAACACGACCCTCTGGAGTAGACATTATGACTTAGGTTTTTCTATCGAATATATATGAGAGAAGAAAAAAATAAGCACAATGTAAACACGTCTCAACTTTCTTCAGCTAACAACCTCGTCAAGTGGGGATCTACCGAGGCACTTCCTTGTGGTGAAAGTGAAGAAGAAGGCGAGTAGGTGACCACACACCTGCTTATGAAGGTAAGCGGAAGGGGGTGTGGTCAGACGAATATGGGGATGTAAAGGTACATGGTGGAATTTTTGTATTCAGTGTATGTACACGAAGTGAAGTACAGTGCTACTGGTGCTGAGCGAAGCCTTAACGAAACAGAACCTGTAGTGTGGTAGTGAAAGGGTTAACCTTTTGTCCCCAAAGCGCTCTCAGGGAAGACGCCAAGGTGATAGAAAGTCAGTCCTCCTTCAGAAGGAAGTCTTGAACAGATGCATGTGGAACAATCAGCCTCCTTCCCTCCAGCTGGTCCACTCCAGCATTGGACCAGGAAGCAGAGGAATTCTTCGCCCACGCTGCCCCCACCCCCTCCCCCCTCCCGGTCCCGCTTGGCCTTTGGAGGGCTGTGGCTTTCTCCTAATCATCAGCCGTCCATCCATCCGCCCGCCCGCCTGGATGTCGTGAAAAGAGCCCGGCATGCCCCCCGTGCCTGCCAGCCAATGAGAGCCTGCCTCTGCTGCCAGCCAATGAGAGGGCCTGCCTCTGCTGCCAGCCAATGAGAGGGCCTGCCTCTGCTGCCAGCCAATGAGAGGGCCTGCCTCTGCTGCCAGCCAATCAGAGGGCCTGCCTCTGCTGCCAGCCAATGAGGACCTGCCCCCCGCGCCTGCCAGCCAATGAGGACCTGCCCCCGGCCTGCCAGCCAATGAGAGGGCCTGCCTCTGCTGCCAGCCAATGAGAGGGCCGGCCGCTGCTACCAGCCAATGAGAGGGCCTGCCTCTGCTGCCAGCCAATGAGAGGCCCTGCCTCTGCTGCCAGCCAATGAGAGGGCCTGCCGCTGCTGCCAGCCAATGAGAGGGCCTGCCGCTGCTGCCAGCCAATGAGAGGCCCTGCCTCTGCTGCCAGCCAATGAGAGGGCCTGCCGCTGCTGCCAGCCAATGAGAGGGCCTGCCGCTGCTGCCAGCCAATGAGAGGGCCTGCCTCTGCTGCCAGCCAATGAGAGGGCCTGACGCTGCTGCCAGCCAATGAGAGGGCCTGCCGCTGCTGCCAGCCAATGAGAGGGCCTGCCGCTGCTGCCAGCCAATGAGAGGCCCTGCCTCTGCTGCCAGCCAATGAGAGGGCCTGCCTCTGCTGCCAGCCAATGAGAGGGCCTGCCGCTGCTGCCAGCCAATGAGAGGACCTGTCGCTGCTGCCAGGCAATGAGAGGGCCTGCCTCTGCTGCCAGCCAATGAGAGGGCCTGCCTCTGCTGCCAGCCAATGAGAGGGCCTGCCTCTGCTCGGCTGGCGTCTCTGCTGGCTCCAGGACAGACCTGATTGGACCAGGCTCCAGGACAGACCTGATTGGACCAGGGGGGGGGGATGCCTTGGTGATTGATGATTCCTCCACATGTCTTCAGCCACAGCAGTCTGGCCCGGCCCCATCGCGTGAATATTAAAGGCAACCAACTTGTGTTCAGCTTTTCGTTCAGCGTTTCCCTGATTGGCCACACGGCCACGTGACCGCCCTAGCACACGCCCTGCGGCAGAGAGGACGCGGCAGAGAGTGACCGCGGCCGCGCATGCGCATGAGGCTCCCCCAGGTGCTCTGAGAGGTGCTCGTTGGTTAATGCCTCAATGCCTCGTTGTGCCTCGTTGTTGGTTAATGTTGTTGGTTAATGCCGCATCGCCGCATCACTTAACGCCGCCATATAACTAACTAATACTAATACTAATATACTAATATAACTAACTAATTCGCGATGGACCCTGCCGCCAACGTGCAAGCTTTAAGCTGCCTTTAAGCTGCCTTTAATATTCACGTGGCCCCATCACGGTGTGTGTGTCTGTGTACATGTGTGTGCGCGTGCGTGTGTGCATGTGTGTTTGTGCGTGCACGTGTCTGTGCTGCATGGGACTGGTAGTGGGTGTTCCTGTGTGCGAGCGTGTGTGTGTGTGTGTGTGTGTGTGTGTGTGTGTGTGTGTGTGTGTGTGTGTGTGTGTGTGTGTGTGTGTGTGTGTGTGTTCTGTGTGTGTGTGTTTGTGCATGTTCATGCACGTGTGTGTGTGTGTGTGTGTGCTGCATGGGGCTGGTAGTAGGTGTGCCTGTGTGTGTGTGCATGCGTGTGTTTATGTGCATTTATGTGTGTGTTTATGTGCATTTAAGTGTGAGTGTGTGTGTGTGTGTGTGTGTGTGTGTGTGTGTGTGTGTGTGTGTGTGTGTGTGTGTGTGTGTGTGTGTGTGTGTGTGTGTGTGCGTGCGTGCAGACACACATGCCCTGTCATTGTGTGAGCATGTGTGTACTGTGTATCCAGGGGAGCTGGGTGGTGCAGGTCCAGCAGCACCATGTGACCCGCAGCACCATGTGACCAGCAGCACCATGTGACCAGCAGTACCATGTGACCAGCAGCACCATGTGACCAGCAGCACCATGTGACCAGGGCCCCGTTCCCCGTACCTGGATAACTGAGTTAGCCGGATAACTTTCGGTTAAGTCTGACTTAAGCCGGACTTTCCCGTTCCCCGTACCTGGATTGTCCAAATCACCATGACAACAGATCCAAAAGTTTGAGCCTGGTCGAGAGCAGGGTTAAGTTCAAGTTAGCCGGATGAAGCACAGCCACGCCCCCGCAAAGAAGTGACAGCTCTTTCCTGAAATTATTCCCACAGTCTAGGATCTGCTTTATACCATTCTGAATTACGTTTTTGTGCTCCATTCTTCCAGAGGGGGCTTTTGAAATGTAAAATAGACCCAAAATGCTGATACTAAATTCACTTTGTCCTAAATAATGCACGTTATATATACCGTGGCGCTCGCTCGGTGCGATGTACACATTATGTGGTTATTTTAACAACGCGCAGCATTGCAAATGTGAATCCCGCGGGGATATTTTTAATGATTGAAACCTATCGCTCGTTTGGCTCTGATTCCTTTCATATTCTCCGCTGTGGATGTTTAATGGAGCGCCTGGATTGTGTTTCATTCAAGCATAAAATTGAAGTGTCTATGCGTGGATTGTGGATCTTGTCTCGTTCATTAATGTATAAACAATGAATTTATCCCATCTGGCACAGTGGCGCAGCGGTAGTGCTCAATCCTGGCAACCCAGCGACCGGTGTTCGAAACCCCGTGTTTCCAATATAATTTTTTGGAATATAATATTAATGATTATACGCCAAAGTAGCCTAGTTGTAAGTTAAAATATTATAAATCTACATGCATTGAGGATGTCATTCTTTATATAGCTCTCAACGTGCACCAAATTGAATTATTCCTACATCGCAAAAAGAAGGGAAAGACTAGGTTTCGAACCCCGGTCGTCTGCGTGAAAGTCAAAAGAAGAACCCGTTACACCACAGTGGAGATAAGTAAAAGATCGACCATACATCAATCAATGGGAAGAGAGCCGTATCGTTATTTTGTATAACAGTTTAACTAATTATTTTCGCTAGCAAGATCTCATTTGATTATTCAATCCAGCAGGCAAGTTTAAAGAAATATAATCTGATTGATTGAGGTAATGAGGGACTTAAAATTAGCCTATAGATAACGCATTTAACTTGTCGGTGAGGCGATTGAGCCGTACTGCAATATGTTAATAAAGTTTTAAATCAATTAATCAATCAATGCCGCTAGAGAATCAGGATCTCTGCTATCGATACGTGCTGGCTTTTCAACTGGAGCGGCCGCGCGCACTTATCCTGGGTCTCAAGTCTGGCTTGAGTTAACGAGACTGAATCCACCTTCGAGGAACAGGAAAATCCCGGCTTCAAACATCGGGTTAACTGAATCTGGATAATGACATCTTGATCGACTTAGTTGAACCAGGTACGGGGAACGGGGCCCAGCTCTCATCAAACCCCAATCTGCTCTTTTCATCACAAGGGTTTCTCACTTTGCAAATTGGAATATAGGTCTGTTTTACTTCAGAGTTTAAGATAAGATAAGATATTCCTTTATTGATTCTGGTGTCATAGCAGCATGGGGGGGGGGGGGGGGGTACAGGTATAGGCAGGGTAATAGTAGAAAAAAAGGACATGTAACGTGTATCAATTTGCAACTTGTATCTCGGTTCTAATGATTTAATTCGCCCTCGGAATCCTTTCTCTCTCCACTGTATAAATGGGAATCATGTAATCATGTTCTTGGCTATATTATGGAACGAGATTGCTGACGTAAGAAAATGTAGGCCATAATCGCCTGGCACTAATTCAGTGTGATTCAATGTGATATGTTTCTGTTCACACACTGTCATGAAAAATCTGATTTGGGATCAGATGTGGATGCCTGCAGTCTGAACATAGCCTAAATGCAAATGCCCCCCTCCCCCTACACCCCCCCCCCCCCCCCCCTATATCCGCAGCAACCCTCATGGTTCTAGATACAGCTTCCATTCCAGCAGCCTCAGATGTAGCTGTAGTCATCAGTGCTGAGGAGTGCGTTCCGTGTCTCAGATCACATGGCTTCCTGTTTCATAAAATGTCAGCTCCCGCAACGTTCCTCAGGGCTGGTAAACATCTTCCTGTCAACCCATCTTCTTCTTCTCCTTCTTCTTCTTCTTCTTCTTCTTCTTCTTCTTCTTCTTCTTCTTCTTCTTCTTCTTCTTCTTCTTCTTCTTCTTCTTCTTCTTCTTCTTCTTCTTCTTCTTCTGCTGCTGCTGCGCTATAATCTGGATCAATGCTCTGCTCCTCACTGTGAGTCTTTAGAGGACAAGATAACAGAGAGAGGCTATACACGAATCCGGCGAAGTACCGGTTTTAACAAGTTACCATTACTGGGGCGACGCTTCCCTACAATATGTGGTGTGCGCGTTGGAATGTAAGCTGTGCTAAGAAGTGTACAATTTTCTACTTTGATCTTTTTAACATTATTCAACGTTACTGTTGACAAGCAACGATGTCTAGGAAGTCGGGAAGAAGCTGTGCAGTCCTCGGCTGCTCAAACAGTATAGTGGCAAACTTCAAGTTTGAAAAAAGACTGAATGCGAAATACACAAGCCTTTACTTCGTGAAGACTGCCCCTGTCTGAGACCATACAGTTTACATAGATTCCCTGGCCGTGCAGAGGACCAAGATATTCGCCAGAAGTGGATTAAGAATACCAACAGAAAGGACTTTGTTCAATGGCGGCTGGGTGGCGTAGCGGAGATTGCACTCCTCACCAATGCAAGAGACTCCGGTCTCGAATCCCGGTGTCAGTATTGCCTGCGGCTTGGGCCAGTCGTCATACTATCTCAATTGACAGAGGTAGTGGGTGGAAGTCGATGGGTGGGGATTGGACGTTGTGGACAGCGACTACTACAGGTCAGTTGGGTGACGCCTGCACAGCAGAGACAGGAAGTATCGGGGGCAGCGTGAGCCTCCCACGCGTTACTCCTCGCCACTGAGAGTCCGCGCTGTCTGGTGAAAAGATGCGACAGGCTGCCTCCTCGTATACCGGAGGGGACATGTGATGCAAGGCTTCTATCCTCACTACAGCCGACCAGTAGGAGGCATAGTCTAGCAACGTTCAAGACAGGGGAGGAGAGAATTGGCAATATGAAATTGGGATGGGAGAAAAAATAGAAAAATAAGGAGAAAAAAATTACTTTGTTCCCAATAAAACAGCACGGTAGGTTTTGTTTAACAGGCGACAATCTCTATTCATCTCACAATGACTGACGTTAGCATACAGCTGCCTAGCCTAACATGGTGAAACACGTTAGTTATAACGTTAAGTTAGCTAACATTAGTGCTCTGCGGTGGTCGCACATAATAAATTAACTCAACCAACTGGCGTTATCGTGGAAATATCTAACGTTAATTGCTCTAACGTCACCAAGCCCATACACAGATGAAGACCTTAAATCTTACAAATGTTTGGATGCCTATTGCCTACTATTGCCTGGTGTGTGGATGGGTGAGCAGGGCACAGTATCAGCTCATCGATGACATGTCACATGTGTATAGTGAAAGCCAAGGTAGGCGATTCAATAACGTTACTAGATCGACTGATCTTTACATTTGAATATTTTTTTCTAATAGGCTACTAGTACAAATGTTTGGATCAAAATGCTGATCGGTACTTTGGTAGTTCGTTCAGACTGGAGAGAGGACAGAGGAGAGAGGAGAGGGGGTGTTTGCCTCCTTTTTTGCACTCTTCTCCCTGATTTGTAATAGCTTTTGGCAATCTGAAGTACTCCAAATGTTTTTCCGGGTCCGACCGATTAGTACAGCCAAAGACACGGCAATAATTGACAATTTTGAGCAACAATGACCAGGAACAGTTGCTAGTTCGCTTGCGTTGGATACGTTCAGTAGTATCTCCTTGCCAACCGCAGTAATGGGGGGCGTCACTAGATGGCGGAACACACAAATTGTGTAGTGTATGCACATGTATACTGTATCCGTGCACTAACCGCAAGCTTGAGCGTTTAAGTGACCACGCACATACTCACACACACACATTCATGCAAGCACACACACAATGTACATGTATAAACACACACACATGTACACGCACACACAGACTTATAAACATGTACACGCACATACACACACACATTCATACATGCACACACACATATACATAATATACATGCATAAACAGACACACATGTACACACACACACAGACTCATAAACATGTATGTGCACATGCACATACTCATACACATTCATACAGGGCCGGACTGGGGAAATAATTCATACCGGGAGATATAGCGCGAAATATAGCTCCAGTCAGGCCACTTTTTAAGCGGGGGGTCTGGGGGTCCCCCACCAGGATTTTTTTTGTTACAAAGACTTAATTTCCTGTATTCTGGTGAATTTTAGTGCATGTGAATCACAAACTAATGAGCCAACAATTGCTTAGTACAATGTACTGTTATGGACCTCAAATAAAACTGTTGTGGCACTAGCAATGCTACTCTCTCCACCTTCAAAAAGAAAAAAGCAAGAGCACAACATATTTTTCTATTTACTATTATAATACAGTTAACCACTCTCTCCTGTAAGGGCCTTTCTTTTTCTTTGTTTTATCCCTCTCTCCTCCACCCTTTCTCTTTCTTCCACTGTCCATCTTGACATCAACGTTAATTGACTTTCGCTCTACTGTATCTCTCCCGAGTCCCTAACTACCTGGCTCACTGCCTGGCTGTTATTCTGCATCTGAGTGCCGTCTGCCATTCCATTCGCCGCCTCCGCTGTCAATCAGTTGTATCGCCTGGTCCTGCCTCCACCAATCACAAGCGGCATTGTGTGTGTGTGATCCGCCGGCCCGTGAGAGAGAGAGTCAGATAGTTCTCCAACTCTGTGGCAGACAGTGAAATCCTGGTTGTTCCCCACCCATCTAGGTTATCTAACTATCGCGCCGCGCCGCCGCCACAACTAGAAACAATCGCCTGGCAAAAAAAAATAAAAAAATTATAATAATAATATATATATTTTTTTTTTTTTTTTTTTTTTTATATAATTTTTTTTTTTTTTATCTGTGCAGTCCAGGCCACCGGGAAAACTCCCGGTGCTCCCGATGGCCAGTCCGGGCCTGCATTCATACAAGCACACACACACAATGTACATGTATAAACACACACACATACATAATGTACATGTACACGCACTCATAAACATGTATGTACATGCACATACACACACACAGATTACATAGGCTACATGCACAAAGACACACATACATACTACATAGGCTACATGCACAAACACACACACACACACACACACACACACACACACACACACACACACACACAACTGTACATGTAGGCTGCCTACATGCACAAACACACACACACACACACACACACACTATATAGGCTACTATGCACAAACACACACACACACAAAGAGACTCATAAAGCATGTGACGGTGATGATGACACCACGGAGCTGGAGGGGAATGAGAAGCGGTGATGTAATGTTTCTGAGAGCAGGCTCGGGTGAGAGGCGCATGTGAAACGAGAGAAGAGCGCAGGGCGACGCCAATGCGAGGGGCGCCATCTACTGTCCGGTCACGTGTACTGCACATGTGCTCCTCCTCCCGACGCCCGCACTCACTCACTTCCACCTCTCTCTCTCTCTCTCTCTCTCTCTCTCTCTCTCTCTCTCTCTCTCTCTCTCTCTCTCTCTCTCTCTCTCTCTCTCTCTCTCTCTCTCTCTCTCTCTCTCTCTCTCCCCCCATCTCCCCCTCTCTCTCACTTCCACCCCTCTCTCTCTCTCCCTCTCTCCCCCCATCTTCCCCTCTCTCTCACTTCCACCCCTCTTTCTCTCTCTCTCTCTCTCTCTCTCTCTCTCTCTCTCTCTCTCTCTCTCTCTCTCTCTCTCTCTCTCTCTCTCTCTCTCTCCGGGGGGCGCGGCAGGATACGGCCCGGTGGTGGGGGTGGGGGTGGGGGTTGACTGAGCCGGTATAATTTATGCCTGTGAATGATGGGACGTACCACGGATGTGAAGGCCAATATATGTTTTATACCTCGCTCTCCTCCGTTTATTTTGGCCGGGGTTATGACTTGATAGCTGGCAGTCCTTTTGATGATGGACTTTCTGATTTATCTGCTAATGTCAGGCCAGGCCATCAATAAAGGCGCCTTGCCGGGGAGGACGGACGTGCCGAATGCACCGTCACCGGGGATTGTTTACGACCGAATCAGCTCATTCCATTCATTCGACCCGCAAAGGGAATAATAAAGAATGCAGCGGAATAAGAATTCGTCCTCCGGCCGCTATATTTGAACGGTACGGTACCGGTGGTGGTGCAATGGTTGTTGAGCGGGGAGGTTAATAAGGGGGAAAGTCCTATGCTTCAACTTACCTGAAATTGTTTGAAATGAACAAAACTGGTGTGGTTGCACTATGTCTATTTGCGAGAGGCACAAAGAAAAAAAGAACAGATATTTTCACAAGATAACATATTCCTTTATTGATCCCGTTGGGAAAATAACAGTAAACAACCTGTCCTCAGTGGAAATGGCACTGTGTAAACTGCTATCGGGTCCCTGAACACTGTATAGCTAGAGAGCTACTGAAAAGGTAAGTTCAAGTTTCTTTATTAGTTGTCATACAGAAGTACAGAATACTTCTATACAAAATGCTTCTTTCTGTTTCGCTCCAGAGACTGTACTAGGCAAAAATAGATAATAAAATAAGTATAGCAAGTATAAAATAGAAGTCAAGTACGTAGACAAACATTTTCAGTATATACATATACAATGCTCTATGTAGAGTAGAAGTAACTGAGTTACCATACAATATACTATACAGTGCAAAGCAGAAGTGGGATGAGGTACAATTTAGGTACAATATAATTTACAGTAAGGTGTAATGAGGTATGGGTTGTAGTGCAAATTCTTTACAGATAAATATAAAGTGTGCTTAGGTGTACTAAAGTGGTTAAAGTGGGTGCTGCAGTGAGTTGTATGTTTAAAGTGAGTGTGTGCGTGTGGATGTGTGTGCTGTGAGTGCATTTGATGGTTGTTACATAGTGTTATTGTTTGTTGAGCATCCTGATGGCCTGGGGATAGAAGCTTCTTCTGAGTCTTTCTGTGCTTGCCATGAGACTCCTGTATCGCTTGCCTGACCGCAGCAGTTCAAAGAGGCAGTTGTTTGGGTGGCTCGAGTCTTTGATAATTCTCTTAGTCTTGCCCATGCACCGCTTGTTGTAAATGCCCTGGAGAGTGGGAAGCCCCCCTCCAATTGTGTGTTCGGCTGAGCGGGCCACTCTCTGTAGTCTGCTACAGTCTTGTGCGGTGCTATTCCCAAACCAGGAGGTGATATTGCCAGTCAGTATGCTCTCTATTGTGCATGAGTAGAAGTTCTTAAGGATCTTTTGACTGACTTGGAACTTCCTTAGGCGTCTGAGGAAGTAGAGGCGTTGCCGTGCCTTCTTCACAACACTGTCAATGTGTGAGGTCCATGTCAAGTCCTCGGATATGTGGACTCCAAGGTACTTAAAACTGTTCACTCTCTCAACCGGTGTCCCTGACCCTTGGCTGTAGTCCCTGAGGTACTTGGTGTTGTTGTTTACATTTACATTTTGTCATTTAGCTGACGCTTTTATCCAAAGCGACTTACAAGTTCTGTACGACAAGTCATCAGGAAGGGCACAACTCTATCAGCTGAGTAACAATGTTCATCAAGTGTTGAGTAGTACAGTGTAGGTTAGTTTATTAGGTGCATGACAGTAAGGTTAGATTTTTATTTGTTTTATTTTATTTTTATTTTTTTCAGAGAATGGTTGAAGAAGGCTTGTCTTTAGTCGATGGCGAAAGATTGGACGGGTTTCATTCATTCAAATCCTTATTTCAAATCTAAAAATCATTGAGGGCACTGTGGTGGATTTTGACGTCTCCAGGGATGGTTAGATGAAATACAGAGACAAGAGATTGGCCTTAAATCAGCGTGCAAACCACCAGGTTCTCCACGGACATCCAGCAGCCTAAAACAGTGTCACACTGCGAATCAGATATTCTGAAATAATAAAACAGGAGCAGAAAGAGACAGCCGGAATACTCACGTTAAATGAATACAATACAGGTTTATTGGAAAAGAAAATATATATATACAGTACGCCCATACGGACGGACTTTCTATCTGTCAGAGTGCATATTCACAGGTCTGTCAGAGTGAAAGTGACAAAAAGCAAAAGTGTCATGTGTTTTAACACAGTGGAAATAGATACGCCTTCTTCAATGCATTCCTTAGAACTCTGGGAGGCTCCAAAAGGCTTCTAGCCGGCGCTGACCTTGACAAACTTATCAGGCCAGATGAATGGTGCCCTGTTTTAAACAGAAATCCTGACTTTACCAAGAGAGGAGGAGGAGGAGGAGGAGGAGGAGGAGGAGGATGTGAAATTACCCTTCACATTCCCCACTTTGTGCCATTTTTGGCACATCCTGGTAATTTCAACCATCAATATCACTAAACCACAGTCTCAAGACATCATACAGAACATCAAATCAATCAACATTAATACATCATAATGTCATACTTGGCTAAGTAGGACGATAATTCCAAGCAGGTAATTGCAAAATGTTGCATCCTTAGGTACAATAAAAAAAAAAAACATAATAAGGTAGAACAATAACTTTTGAGAAAGAAAGAAGAGGGGAAAAAAAAGTTCAGGTGCAAATTGAAAAGGGGAGGAGTCCCAGGCCGGGGACAGATCGGTCGCTGGCGCCTTATAAAGCGCTTCTCAGTGACCCGAAGCGCCGACAGCAGTTAATAGGAAACAAAGAACAAATAAAATAAAATGGCAGTCTTAATATAAGTAGTATTTTCAAACTCTGAATATGTACCCATATCTAAATCAGAAATTTGACTTTTTAATATGCACACTGGCTTCTCAAGTTCAAGTTCAAGTTCTTTAATAGTTGTCATACAGAAGTACAGAATACTTTCATACAAAATGCTTCTTACTGTTACGCTCCAGAGACTGTGCTAGACAAGATAGTATCAAATAACATAATAACATAATATAGCATGAATTTAGAAGAAGAAAATGAGGTCACAGTGTTCGGTATAGACATATGTACAATGTTCTGAGTTACCATATAATATACAATACACAATACTATGCAGTGTACTAATGTACAGTACTATCTAGTGCAAAGCAGAAATGGGATGAGGTACAATTTTAGGTACAATTTACAGTAAGGTGTACGAGTTGTAGTGCAATCCTTCATCCATAAATATAAAGTGTGGGGAGTGGGTGCTACAGTGTGTTTGTTTAAAGTGGGTGTGTGCTATAAAGTGTGTGGAGTGGGTGCTACAGTGTGTTTGTTTAAAGTGAGTGTGTGCGTGTGGATGTGTGTGCTATGTGCGTTTGGTGGTTGTTGTTGTGTAGTGTTCATTCATTGTTTGTTTAGCAGCCTGATGGCCTGGGGATAGAAGCTACTTCTGAGTCTTTCTGTGCTCGCCTTGAGACTCCGGTATCGCTTGCCTGACCGCAGCAGTTCAAAGAGGCAGTTGTTCGGGTGACTGGAGTCTTTAATGATTCTCTTAGCCTTGCCCTTGCAACGCTTGTAGTAAATGTTCTGGAGGGTGGGGAGCCCCCCTCCAATTGTGCGTTCGGCTGAACGTGTCACTCTTTGTAGTCTGCTTCGGTCTTGTGCAGTGCTATTCCCAAACCAGGAGGTGATGTTGCCGGTCAAGATGCTCTCTATTGTACATGAGTAGAAGTTCTTAAGGATCTTCTGGCTGACTTGGAACTTCCTTAGGCGCCTGAGGAAGTAGAGGCGTTGTCGTGCCTTCTTCACCACACTGTTAATGTGTGTGGTCCATGTCAAGTCCTCGGATATGTAGGCTCCGAGGTACTTGAAGCTGTTGACTCTCTCAACCGGTGCCCCGTCGATGCTGAGGGGGCTGTAGTCCTTGACCCCCGACCTCCTGAAGTCCACAATCATCTCCTTTGTTTTGCTGACATTCAGGGAGAGGCTGTTTTCCTGGCACCATCCCGCCAGGACCTTGACCTCTTCCAGGTAGGCCCTCTCGTCGTTGGCAGAGATCAGGCCCACCACCACTGTGTCGTCAGCAAATTTGACGATTGTATTGCTACTCCGCTGAGCCACACAGTCGTGTGTGTGCAATCAGTGTTGTTTAACTTCCCTTGTTGTCGTTCTCAGTAGCAGTCACAGTGGACTACAGTAGCAGTCAGGTGTCTTCCCACTCCTTCACACACAGAACGATATATATCTGTTGCAAGGAGGCTGGATGCCGTTGAGTAGAGTAGCAGTCATCTCCCCATAGTTGAATACAGCAGCATACCAGGTGCAGGGAGTAGGGAGGTAGGATATTCGTAGCGGGCGTTGTTTGTACAGGCCGGGGCCGTCGTTGGCGTGGTGGGGTAGGTCCTACTTATGCAAAAGGGCTTGTATTGCCGACTGGGGTGCATGGTAGGGGTTCCTGTGGATCCCAGCAGCGGTGCGTTCTTATCTTCGTGGCAGGGCGGGGCTATCGCACAGGGAGCTTAGCTGGAGTTCCTGTCCCAGTTGCCCTCCCAGGGCCTCCACTGATCCCTGGGCCCCGCTTCCGTAGCACCGGCCCTGCTGTGGTGTTGCCATATCATGCGAGATGTTGAGCAGGCGGTTCCTGTTGGACTTGGGACTGAACCTGATTAGGTTGTCGTTGTCCTCTGCGGGTTCATATGGGTATGGTGGCTGGTGTGCCGGTGGAGATGGGGCCCCTAGGTGGTGTGGTTGCCCAGGGACAGCGTGGCCCTGCAGTGGGAAGTACGGCCCTGGTGCATATTCGTTATCTTCTTTCTCCTGCGCTGAGAGAAACGCACCATCCTCCCCCTCACATTCCATAGATCTGAGTTCCACAGCATTGATTAGTACTGCATCTTGGATGTCATGCGTCGCGTTATGAGTTGCATGATCTCGCCGGCCAAAGGAAAAGAAATCAAACAAAAAAAACAACAACAATAAAAAAAATATTAAAAATGCTTAACTGCTGTGCAGTGGCAGAGCAGGTATAACATTGGAAAAGCATGATAGAGATAAACACAGATAGTGACCAAAGCCTTGAACTTATCGCATTGTCACATACATAATCAATAACACAGATAGTGACCAAAGCCTAACCAGGGTTGACTTATCGCATTGTCACATACATAATCAATAACACAGATAGTGACCAAAGCCTAACCAGGGTTGACTTATCGCATTGTCACATACATAATCAATAACACAGATAGTGACCAAAGCCTAACCAGGGTTGACTTATCGCATTGTCACATACATAATCAATAACACAGATAGTGACCAAAGCCTAACCAGGGTTGACTTATCACATTGTCACATACATAATCAATAACACAGATAGTGACCAAAGCCTAACCAGGGTTGACTTATCGCATTGTCATGATCAGTTTTCGAGAATTCACACGCGGAATCCCTCGCGCTCTTACGCGCGGACTAAACACAGTTAGAGTTACATTAGGACGCCCCCCCCCCACTCCTGCTTACCTAACTCGCCGCGACGCTGCATGTAATGCCCGTGGAATGCCGTCCCGACCAGCCGATGCAGACAGACAATTCCTCACTGTCCTAGACGTGGCTGTGTTGTAGAGCGATGAAGAGCCCGTCTGCACCGGCAGGATCGGTTGGCACCCCACTTCTGACACCAAGAATGTGGTGGATTTTGACGTCTCCAGGGATGGTTAGATGAAATACAGAGACAAGAGATTGGCCTTAAATCAGCGTGCAAACCACCAGGTTCTCCACGGACATCCAGCAGCCTAAAACAGTGTCACACTGCGAATCAGATATTCTGAAATAATAAAACAGGAGCAGAAAGAGACAGCCGGAATACTCACGTTAAATGAATACAATACAGGTTTATTGGAAAAGAAAATATATATATACAGTACGCCCATACGGACAGACTTTCAGTCTGTCAGAGTGCATATTCACAGGTCTGTCAGAGTGAAAGTGACAAAAAGCAAAAGTGTCATGTGTTTTAACACAGTGGAAATAGATACGCCTTCTTCAATGCATTCCTTAGAACTCTGGGAGGCTCCAAAAGGCTTCTAGCCGGCGCTGACCTTGACAAACTTATCAGGCCAAATGAATGGTGCCCTGTTTTAAACAGAAATCCTGACTTTACCAAGAGAGGAGGAGGAGGAGGAGGAGGAGGAGGAGGAGGAGGAGGAGGATGTGAAATTATCCTTCACAGCACGCTCTCATTGACAATGATGCTGAGCATATACAAACACAATAAATACATGATAAATCCAATAAAAAAATACAATATACAATATGCAATAGATGCACTCATAATAATACAAATGTGTACAATCAATTAAAATAATTACAGATTATAGTGGAATGGTTGGTGATCAATGATTTAAACTGACCAGAGTTTGTTGTATGATGTTCCACGTGTCAGGAGCACAGGAGCTCTTTAATTAATGAAAACTTTAATTAACAGATTGCAGAATGGGTACAGTATACAGTACGGCTCAATACACACAATTGTTAACACTTTAATCGCCGAAAACGCTGGAACTCGTCTTTCCCCGCCATGCTCATTCTGCCGAAGACGCCGTAACTCGTCTTTGATATCAATATTTCAAAAATCTGTGATCGAAATCATATTTCTCCTCCGGGGACCTGAGATATACTGCTGATCTCCACTCAACTCTCTAACGGTTCAAGAGCGCCATCTGGTGGCAGATCGGCAGATCGCCCAAACAGCAAACCGGAAACAGGAAACTGGTGCTCATCCAAATTCGGTCCGACCACTCGCTATAGCTCCGGGGACTCCATCTTGACACACTGGATAATCGATCGCTCACCCTAACTCAATAAACAACATGATTTGGACGTATATACTATTATACAACCTGGAAATGGATCCGGTATTTCTCCATCCCATAATAGAAAAAATTCTGTTCCACGCTCATCCCCCAACGGCACGAGGAAGCCACGGTGAGTTTCAGCGTTATTTTCTAACGTGTTCCATATAAACTGCTCTGATGATCATATGACCCACACTAGATGAATGATATAACGTTGCCCACGGAATTATAAACGACCCCCCGCCCATCCGGTCAACATCAGATGATACGTAGTAACTTCTAGAAGTACCTCCAGTTGAAATTTTTTATCTGGCACCGATCGCTACCAAACTGTATTTGATCATCAATATAATGCATTTGGGGCTATAAATCAAGTTCTGGAGAAAGCTGCAGAAAACGATAAAAACATAGTTATACTTTAGACCATATTTTAGTATGAATATGTGAATGAAAAAGTATAACGTTGCTACACCCTGAACAATAGATATAGGACATTGAATGGGCCATAATAATGTCAATTTAGCAATACAATTTAAAAAGTTATAGCCCTGCAAAGAAGGGGAACTTCTCCATAGACAAATAGAGATGGCGAGGGATGGTAAATTATGAATTTAACCATGCAGGGGGGCGAAATTAAAGCCTGCCGCCCGCCAGGGGCGCTCAGTTTTTACCTTTGGCGCTTGCCACTGGGGTGTCTGCCCGCCGTGTGGCGTGTAGACGTGTAGTTCATAACGATACTCTTATTTTGAAAATCTGTGCGGGTCTCATTTCCGCTCCAAGCGCAGTTCCAGTCATAATATCGATGGCTCCGGCAGTTAGCAGCATTCGGTTCGTATGATACTCTTATTTTGAAAGAAACCGTGGCAACGAGTCATATCTGCCCAGCCGGGCCAGCCCTGCAGCGGGATACTATTGGCTTCTGCTCATATCAACACAGAGAGGCAGTCTGCTCTCGTCTAGACCGGACCTTCATGAGCTACCGTTACTGTTTAAACAATGACCCAGTCAACTATTCACTTTTAGTTTAATACATGACGAGGCATTGTCTAACGGTATCTAGCTGGCTAGCTACTGATATCAACAAATGCTCCAGCAATAGTCGACTCGAGTGCATAATACCTCCGTTCCCTCGTTAGCTAGCTCACGTTAGCTAGCTCACGTTAGCTAGCTCACGTTAGCTAGCTCACGTTAGATCTATATGTCCCAGTAAACTAAATTGTCTTAACGTTACCTAGCGGGCTAGAAGTAGCTACAGATAGCTCCTGATATCAATGTCTTATAACATTGATTCAATGCGTATTGTAGCTGAGGGCTTTATGAATGTGATTTGACCAAAGAACCCTAACATTATACCAATAGGGTCCAGCTGCAGCGCCGGAGAATCCTTGCATGCTGAATGTAGAGTATTAGTATAGGGTCCCGCTGCAGCACAGGAGAATCCTTTTTGGAGCTGGAGGCTACTAGAGTACACACAGACAGTGGAGCTGTTTGCAGATAGCGAGCATTTTGACTTATTGCGTGGTGGCGATGTCTCGCAGATAATACAACTACAAGTATGATTATATAATATATATTTTATTAAAAAAAATGTATATATAAAATATATATATTTTTTTAATCAAAAAAAATTTGGCAGGTAAGAAATATGCTTGGCGGGTAGATTCTTCCCATCTACCCGCCACTGGCCGGTGAGTCAAAAAGTACATTTCGCTCCCTGCATGGCGATCAAAGTGTTAAGGGGATGCAGACCAGAAAAAGACTTTCATCTTGTTTACATCAGGCTCCCCCATTTTCAATTCATAATGAATTGGGTATACAACTCTATCAGCTGAGTAACAATGTTCATCAAAGTGTTCAAACTAACTCAGTACAAACTCTACGTGCTTGTTAAGTGTGAGCCAGTCATTGGAAAGTGTGGAACATGGTCCAGGGGTCCACTCTATAGCAGAGAAGTGAGATAAATCGGGCAATCTCCAATTATGGCTTTTATATAGAAACTGATGCCAATGCAGCTCTCACCTCTCTGATATGGAGGACCATCCAACCAAACTATACTGGACACAATGGTGAGCACCACATATAACCATCACCAGTGACAAATCTAATGTCTGAGTGGTGTACGGATTCCAAGTAATCAGCGAACACGGGTTCAATTGGCCATCCTCACACACACACTGAGGAGTGCTTCACCTGTCATGACAATAGTGTAATGTTCTGGGGTTTTTGTGTGTCACCTGGGGGTGTGTTTCCCCCCGGGAGAGATAGGAGGTGGCACCGGAAGTTACGTTGTGTTCGTGGAATATACGTGGATGGAGGTAGCTGTGTGTACCTGACGAGTGCTGTATGTAATCAATGTACTGGAATTAAATAACCCAGAAGAAACATGAACATCTCCTCATTCTTCCTCACAATACGGGTATGACAGAATGCTACAATATGTTCCATCTGATCTGGCTTGTACCAATAAACCGCTGTGCTGTTTATATCATTTATGCCTGTGTTTCGGTGTCTGAGAGTTCCTGTAAAAAAGATGCTTTGGAGGCGTGAGGGCTCAACACTGTTTCGCTGTTCTTGTTTGTAAAGGCAGGGCCCGCAATTTTGTTATAGGAACACGCCAACATTTGGGGAAATTAGCTTACCGTCTTCTCCAGAGAGAGACAAGAAGATAGATACCAGTTGCCTCTCTGTGCGTTCAGTAGAAATCTATCTGGCTGCGTGTTAGCATAGCTTAGCACAATGAATGGAAGCGGACATGACCAGTTAGCCTTTGGGAGAGGTGTTAGTGGGACAATGCCTAGGCTAACCGGTCACCCAGAGTACTTACTGTACTCCTTTCTTTCCAACGACTGTTATCTGCTACATCCCAAAGTTTGCACTGAATTCGGCAAGTACTCCTTCATGCACTTTGCACCCGCTGCCTGGAATTCATACAGAGCACTCTGAACCTAAACACGTTTTGCAATTATGCCACATCAAGGTGGAACGCCCTACCCACAGCCGTAAAAAAAATTGTGAATCCCTACCCACCTTCAAAACTGCTCTCAAAGAGCACCTACGGGAGGCTGCAATTCGAAACTGGCCAGCGTAAATGTCCAAACCCCCCCACCCTCCCACCCCCTCCTAATGTACTGTTTCCTCCCCCTCATATGTATATATTATCTGTTAGGATCTCTGTTTAACAGTACTGTATATTTGCATATATTGTATGTCACAAATGCAACAGTACTGTATACCTGTATGTCATGTATGTCAGAAATGTCATGATATATATCTGTATGTTGCGTATGTCATTATTAATTGAAAATGGGGGACCCTGATGTAAACAAGACGAAAGTCTTTCTCTGGTCTGCATCCCCTTAACAATTGTGTGTATTGAGCCGTACTGTGTTACGTTCCCAGGTCCGGCCCTTGCTGTGCCGGGCATGAAAATGACAGTGGACATTTCCTTCCCCCTGATATTGGTTCCCTACCTCCCTCCAGTGACCAAAGCCGGATGGTGCAGGCGACCATCTTATGTTGGTTTCAAGTAATTGAATGTATTTCTAATTATTTGTTATCCTGGGCCATCCCTGTCTGTGTTTGATGTCGTCCCTCTGTCTGGTTGTTGTGTGTGTCATTGCTTTTGTGTCTAGTTGTGTTTATGGTGTCATTGCTTTTTGTGTCTAGGTTGTGTTTGTGATTCTGTGTTTTGGCCTGGCCCTGCCAGGTGTGGATCGCTGTTAATTAGTGTTGGTGTCCGTTTGTCATCACTTCCTCGTGGCGTCATTGTCTCCCGTACCCTCATTGTACCCTCACCTACTTCGTGCCTTCCCTTGCCTTGTTTCATGTTCGTCTGTGCTGTAAGTTGTTATATATCCCGTTTTCGCTCATCTTTGTTTTTTTCCGTCCCCTCAGTGTTGTTTTGTATGATTTTGTTAGTAAACTTATTTTGATTTCCACGTATCCTGCCATCTCTGCCTCCTCTCTTCCCTCTGCAATTGCGTTCTCACCATCTCAGCACCCCTAATCCTAACAGTACTGTATTGTACCCATTCTGCAATATGTTAATAAAGTTATCAATCAATGAAGGAGCTCATTTCTCTTAGAACGTTTAAAAACCTTGTGAGTAACTTGGAATCAGCCTCACATCGTTCTTGCACCTGCTTTATATGAAAGGCCCATTATTTAACTCTATTGCTATGACCAGATTATATCTTGTCTATCTGTTGGTGATTTGGTATTGTTTTATTGTGTAATTTTGCATTGTCCGTTTTAACTGTCGAAATTCAATGTTCTAAGCTGCGGTCTTGGCCAGGCTTCCATTGGAAAAGAGATCATTGTGTTATGGTTTGTATGCGACCCCAACAGCACGACACAGACAGGTAATTCAGAGTTAGCAAAAAACAAAGGGCGTATTTATTTGTGCAACAATGTTCCTTTAAGGACAAAACAGAAGAGGAGAAGAAACAGTGTCCAGTAACTTGAGCAATAGCATAGTTGGACTCTGCGGCTCTGCAGAATTATGCTACTCCACTTGAGGGGAACAATAGGAACGTAAAATGTCAATAGCCCAAGGCAGAGTCCAGTAACGTAGAAATCAAACAGTTCAATGATTTAGAGAAACACACAAAGGCGAACGAAAGCCCAGAGTCCAGGGCCCTCATTTATCAACAATTCTTAGAAAGTGTTCTATTTTCGTTCTTAAGCACAGAATTTAGAATGTGTGTACGTACAGAAAAATCGGGATTTATCACACGTGCGTACACAGGTTCTACGCACACTCCGTGTTGATAAATGCCACTTGTTCTACGCTCCACGATCGTGCACGGTTTTACGTATTTTCATATAGAACCGCCCGTAATTAACCATATATGGTCATGAAACACCCCCATGAAATGTGGAAAAGTGGACTAAGGTCGCTTTCACATATAGTTTTGGTGGACTCTGTGCGGTTCTGGTGGTGAAGTTGCAACAGTTGCCTCTCCTGGAATCACTCTGTACTACATTCTGTTGTGGAAGGACAGCTCATTCACTGAGAGACTTACACTGCATCAGGGTAAGTCATTTTAAGTCATTTAGTAATATCTTTAAACTGAGACTTGATTGCTGACTTGACCAGCTGACTTGATTAAGACATTTTAAGTAATTTAGTAATATCTTTAAACTGAGACTTGATTGCTGACTTGACCAGCTGACTTGATTAAGGGGCGTGTTTAAAGCGGCCATTTTGTTTCCTTAAGTGCCCCATTAAAAGCTGCTTCCTGCTTAAAGACAGCACTTGTGTACTGAGTGTGATCTCAGAGCCCTGTCACTGCTTAAAAGCAGAACCTCAGCCTCTCCTGGAATCACTCTGTACTACATTCTGTTGTGGAAGGACAGCTCATTCACTGAGAGACTTACACTGCATCAGGGTAAGACATTTTAAGTAATTTAGTAATATCTTTAAACTGAGACTTGATTGCTGACTTGACCAGCTGACTTGATTAAGGGGCGTGTTTAAAGCGGCCATTTTGTTTCCTTAAGTGCCCCATTAAGGGCCAGGTGTTAGAAAGCACTAATTAGTGATAGGGATTTAAAGGCCTGCTGGCTTAGCGTCAGCGAAGCGTCGAGAAACGAAGAGGGACAAAGAGGAGTTTTCCTGGAGTTCTCTGCAGAGGGATCCAGGGATCCACCCAGTGCTAAGTACATCATAATCCTATCTTACACTCCACTCTGAAAAATCTCCCTTTCCCTCCCACTCTGCTATTTCTCTACTTCCTCCCTGCCACTCTTGACACCACAATGTGTCTCATATCCACAATCTGCTCCCCCAGAACAGACTCAACCCACCCACGGCAGTTTGCTAGCAACCCGGCTAATCTATCCTACCCTCCTACAGCCACTAATACACCTGTCACAGTACAGGGAGGCCTATGGAATTGTCAATCAGCAGTCAAGAAAGCTGACTTCATTACTGCCTACGCCCATAGTCAAAATCTGCAGCTCCTGGCTCTAACTGAGACCTGGATAACCCCCAATAACTCATCAACACCTGCAGCATTATCTACAAACTATAACTTCACTCACACACCTCGACCTTCCAGGCGGGGTGGAGGCACTGGCCTCATGACATCTCCTTCATGGACTACAAACGTAACACCCCTCCCAGCACTGTCACTCTCCTCTTTTGAATATCATGCAGTATCTGTCTCTAATCCTTTCAATCTCACCATTGTTACACTCTACCGCCCTCCAGGTCCGCTCGATCACTTCACAGATGAGCTGGACATGCTTCTAAGCTCCTTACCGGAAGATGGTACCCCTCTCCTTCTATTGGGCGACTTCAACCTGCCTGACTCATCTCAGTCAGTCATAGTAGTCTCCCTCCTACAATCATTTGACCTGACTCCCACTGCCATGCCTCCCACCCACAAAGCAGGCAACTCCTTGGATCTCATATTTTCACGTAACTCCAGCATCATTAACACCACGGTAACTCCCCTACATGTATCTGACCATTCCTTCATATCCTTCTCACTAACTCTCATGCTTAACCGAAAGGTCTTCACCCCAACTCAAACCGTCTCACTCAGACACAACCTGCCCTCCCTATCCCCCTCCACCCTCTCCCCTGACATACTATCCACTCTACCTTTGAGTGACACCTTCTCTGCTCTCTCCACAGAGATGGCAACCTCCACCCTCCTCTCAGCCCTTGCAACCTCCTTCGACAAGCTCTGTCCCCTCGTTGAGAAACCTGCCCGCCGTTCCCCACCCAGTCCATGGCTGACAGATCCAGTGAGAGAACAAAGACAGGTCCTGAGAGCAGCTGAAAGGAAGTATAGAAAGTCACGCCTCACTGCTGACATCGACACATATCACAACCTCTTGTTAACATTCTCCAAAACCATTACTAATGCCAAAGCTTCTTTCTTTCACCATAGGATCGAGGCCTCTGCCAAGAATCTTCGCAAACTGCATGCTACCATGTCCTCCCTCCTCACTCCCCCCCCACCCCCCCCTCCCTCATCTTTCTCTGCCGAAGACTTTGCGATCTTCTTTGAGGAAAAAGTGGAGAACATCCGCAGCTCCTTCTCCCAACCCCCACCCATTCCAAATGCTGAATCGAGAACCTCATCCTTCACTCTGTCATCTTTCTCTCCCATTACAGAAGCCGAGACCCTGACACTGGTAACGTCGAACCGTCCGACTACATGCCAGCTGGACCGGCTACCTTCCCCACTCCTCCAGTCCATAGCACCAGACATCCTCCCATTCCTAACTGCAACCATCAACTCCTCACTCAACTCAGGGGTGGTCCCCACCTCCCTAAAACAAGCCAGAGTCACGCCCCTCATAAAAAAACCATCCCTGAACCCTACCGTCATAGGCAACTACCGTCCTGTCTCTCTTCTCTCCTTCCTTTCTAAAACACTTGAACGTGCTGTATCCAACCAACTTACTGCTTATCTCTTACAGAATGACCTCCTAGACCCTAATCAGTCAGGCTTCAGGACTGGTCACTCCACAGAGACAGCCCTCATTGCGGTCACAGAGGCACTTCACTTAGCAAAAGCGAAAGGCTTCTCCTCTGTCCTGATTCTCCTAGATCTATCTGCAGCCTTCGACACAGTCAACCACCAGATCCTCCTCGCGGCCCTCGCAGGAATGAGAGTGGCTGGCTCTGCGCTGACATGGTTGTCATCATACCTCAATGACCGCTCCTACCAAGTGTCATGGAGAGGGACCCTGTCGGCCACCCGCCCCCTGCGGACGGGTGTCCCCCAGGGCTCGGTTTTAGGACCCCTTCTCTTCTCCCTCTACACTAAATCACTGGGTAACATTATCACGTCTCATGGCTTCTCCTACCACTGTTATGCCGACGATACTCAACTCTTCCTCTCCTTCCCTCCCTCAGATATCCACGTCTCTGAGCGGATCTCGGCCTGTCTGTCCGACATCTCCGCCTGGATGACGACCAACCACCTCAAACTGAACCTAAGCAAAACAGAATTGCTCCACCTGCCGGCCAAATCCTCCCCCCTGACCGACCTTTCCATCACAGTCGAGAATGCAGCTGTGACCGCGTCCCCGACCGCCAAGAACCTTGGTGTTGTCCTCGACGACCAGTTGAACTTCTCTGCTCACATCGCAGCGACAACCAGAACCTGCCGATTCCTCCTGAGCAACGTCAGAAGGATACGCCCCTTCCTGACAAAAGAAGCCACCCAACTCCTCGTCCAATCAACAGTCATCTCGCGCCTCGACTACTGCAACGCACTGCTCGCTGGCCTCCCGGCCACTGCCACTAAGCCTCTTCAACTCATTCAGAACGCAGCGGCCCGCCTGATCTCAAACCTACCGAAGTCGGCCCATGTCACCCCACTTCTTAGGGACCTGCACTGGCTCCCCATTGCTGCACGAATCCGCTTCAAGGCCCTTGACCTAGCATACCGTGCGGCAAAGGGAACTGCTCCCGCCTACCTCCGGTCAATGGTCTCTAACTACACACCCTCAAGACCCCTACGCTCTGCATCTTCTGGCCGCCTCAGACCTACTCCTATCCAAGCTCCGGGAGGGTCATCAAAGAGAAGTCGCCTATTCTCAGTCCTTGCCCCACAATGGTGGAATGAACTACCCACCCCAGTTAGGACAGCCGAAACACGTCCAATCTTTCGCCGTCGACTAAAGACTCACTTCTTCAACCATTATCTGAATAAAAAAAAAAAAAAAAAAAAAAAAAAAAAATCTAACCCTAACTAACCATACTGTCATGCACTTGTCCTAATAAACTAACCTACACTGTAGCACTCAACACTTTGATGAACATTGTTACTCAGCTGATAGAGTTGTGCTCTTCCTGATGGCTTGTCGTACAGAACTTGTAAGTCGCTTTGGATAAAAGCGTCAGCTAAATGACTAAATGTAAATGTAAAATGTAACATTGTTGCATTCTTCATTTGGTTCGCCTGCGTTCACATAGCAATCTGTCAGGCGCACCGAACTTTCTGAACAATGTCACACGGTCGAAAAGGGCGCTCGTCTATTGGACAGTGGAAATGTGTGTGTGGCTGCGAGCCCGTGTGTTCGCGTGCGCGTGTGTGTGTCTGTGTGTGGACTGCGAGCCCTCCAGATCAGCGGAGGCGAGTTTTGACGTGGCATTGATCCAATGCCGTGCGCCTCGGTAATAATATAATAAGCCGTGTTTATTCTTCCTTCTTCCCAAGATGCACAGTTAGATATATAGATATATAGATAGATAGATAGATAGATAGATAGATAGATAGATAGATAGATAGATAGATAGATAGATAGAGAGATATATGCAGTGTGCTTGTTTTGCAGTGAATGCTGCGAGCAGTGGTAATAATAAGCACTTCCTATATTTGGTTCGCATTTGGTCCGATGAAGCAAACCGAGACCTATGTTTTTGGTCGGACCAGAGTTTGTGTGTTTAGTCCGCGGACCGAGTTCGACGCGCATTCACACAAACCCGAAAAACCGGACTATCGAATTCTGGTCCGATAGTCCGGACCAAACAGCCCCTGTGTGAAAGCGACCTAAGCCGAGCGAAGCGTGTTATGGGAGAAATACGCGACAGGCTGACAGACAGTGATGTTGCATATGATATCTATTAACTTCCTAAAGACCATTGCTGCCTGGGCAGCGCAAACACTAATAAAGACCGCTAACCACTGTTTGCCATTGGTGTCATTAATAACCATGCTGGAATATGACTGCTTTTTCTTCGTTTCGTTCGATTAATACCCAGGGATTAAAGTTCTCCTGGTGAGTCTTAAATAAGACTAATTCCCCTGAACATTTATCCTCGTTAGTCCTGGGCTCTCATTTATCAATGTTGCGTACGCACAAATATGTGCGTAACCCGTGCGTACGATCATTTCTAAGCAAAGTGTGGGACTTATCAATTTGAACGTGTGCTTGACTTTGTGCGTATATATACGCACAGCTCGGACCATGCGTACCTGGGCCCTCATTTATCACGTTTCCTCAGAAAATGTTCTATTTCAACACGTAAGCACAGAATTTAGAATGTGTGCACGCACAAAAAAAACTGGATTTATCACACGTGCGTACACAGGTCCTACGCACACCTGTCATGATAAATATCACCTTGCTTCTACGCTAAGGCTCGTGCACACTTTCACGTATTTGCATACCAAAACCGCCCCGATTAACCATATACAGTAATGGAACACCCCCATGAAATGTGGAAAAATGGACTAAACCGAGGGAAGCGTGTTATGAGACAGGCTGACAGACGTGTACACATACGGTGATGTCGGATATGATATCTATTAACCATTGCTGCCTGGGCAGCGCAAACACTAATAAAGACCGTGCTAGAATATGACTGCCTTTTTCCGTTTTGTTTGATTAATACCCAGGGATTAAAGTTCTCCTCAATTTCATTCCAAATCGCGACAGATTTTCCGTCAATTTTCTACCTGCATATGATTTGTAGAGGCATACAATCTATTTTGATGTCGGTATTAGGTAGCCTATATAAACAATAATACGAGAGCATATACAAGAAACTTTCTATTCACATAACTGCATTTGTGATGGAGCTTTGACAGCTACATGGGTGGTACAGTAACAGTCTATTGCTCAATCCATCTCCAATATCACGATGGACCGTGCCATGTAGTCTATGTATAGCCTGCCTATGTGATCAATAAAAACGTGAACTTGAATCCCATCATCATATTTATATGTTGTGTCTGTCCACTATGTTTGTTACTTTGTTATTTTTTCCCCCTATGTAAAGCGACATTGGGTCTCTTGAAAGGCGCTATATAAAATGAAGCTATTATTATTATTATTATTATTATTATTATTATTATTATTATTATTATTATTATTATTATTATTATTATTATTATTATTATTATTATTATTATTATCATCATGTCTGTGCGGGAGCTTACAAATAGACTGTCTTTTAGTCTCAGTGAAGTTTCAACAGAGGTCATCTATTCTAACCAACAAATTGAAGTAGAAAGCATTTCGTTGTGACCAATCTTATTTGGAAACATGACACACAAAATAATAGTATTTCGCTTTTTATTTTAAACAATATTTAATCGCGTTTGGAGGTGGGTGTTCTGCGTCTGCCCCCCGTGCCAAACAAGCAGGCCAACTTCTTGTTCGAGCGTGAGCCCGTTATAATTACACTACTGTCGCTATTTTACAATTAACTATAATGAATTATGGGTCATACAGAACACGCCAGTGTTGGAAGTAATGCACGAAAGCTTATTTCCACGTCTGCAGTCTCCATATTCTACCGCTGGGCGCCAGGGCCCTCATTTATCAACGTGACGTACGCACAGATATGTGCTTAACCCGTGCGTACGACCATTTCTAAGCAAAGTGTGGGATTTATCAATTCCAACTTGAACTTGACTTTGTGCTTATGTCTACGCACAGCTCTGAGCATGCTTAGCTGACGCCCAGTGGTAGAATATCGTTACTACGGCATATGCGCTCCTCAGTTCATGCATTAGTTTCAACGCGGAAATAAGCTTCCGTGCATTACTTCCAACACTGGCGTGTTCAACTTCTGTATGACCCGTAATTCATTATAGTTCATTGTAAAATAGCGACAGTAGTGTAATTATAACGGGCTCATGCGGGAACAAGAGGTTGGCTTGCTTGTTTGGCACGGGGGCAGAAGCAGAACACCCACCTCCAAACGCCATTAAATATTGTTTCAAATAAAAAGCGACATACTATTATTTTGTGTCATGTTTCCAAATAAGATTGGCCACAACGGAATGCTTTCTACTTCAATTTGTTGATTAGAATAGATTACCTCGCTCCGTTGAAACTTCACTGAGCTCAGCACACAGACATGATAATAATAATAACAACAACAATAATAATAATAGCTTCATTTTACATAGCGCCTTTCAAGAGACCCATGCAAGGTCGCTTTACATAGATGGGGGGGGGGGGCGGAATAACAAAGTAATAAAGATAGTGGACAGACTATGTAAATATGATGATGGGATTCAAGTTCGCGTTTTTATTGATCATAGGCATGCTGTCAGAGTATGGTGTCATAATCAAACATGCTAGAACATTTGTCATCACAGATCATGTCATAATAGAACATAGGCTACATGGCATGGTACATCGTGATATTGTGTAGACTGTTATTACTGTACCACCCATTGTGACAACAGCCTTGTGAGCTCCCGCACACAAACATGATGGAATTCAGTTTGTATTGATCACATAGGCAGGCTACATCATACATGGCAGTGAGATTCATTGTTCTTGTATATGCTCTCGTATTATTGTTTATATAGGCTACCCAATACTGACATCAAAATAGATTGTATGCCTCTAGAAATCATATGCAGCAGGTAGAAAATTGACGGAAAATCTGTCGCGATTTGGAATAAAATTGAGGAGAACTTTAATCCCTGGGTATTAATCAAACAAAACGGAAAAAGGCAGTCATATTCTAGCACGGTCTTTATTAGTGTTTGCGCTGCCCAGGCAGCAATGGTTAATAGATATCATATCCGACATCACCGTATGTGTACACGTCTGTCAGCCTGTCTCATAACACGCTTCCCTCGGTTTAGTCCATTTTTCCACATTTCATGGGGGTGTTCCATTACTGTATATGGTTAATCGGGGCGGTTTTGGTATGCAAATACGTGAAAGTGTGCACGAGCCTTAGCGTAGAAGCAAGGTGATATTTATCATGACAGGTGTGCGTAGGACCTGTGTACGCACGTGTGATAAATCCAGTTTTTTTTGTGCGTGCACACATTCTAAATTCTGTGCTTACGTGTTGAAATAGAACATTTTCTGAGGAAACGTGATAAATGAGGGCCCAGGTACGCATGGTCCGAGCTGTGCGTATATATACGCACAAAGTCAAGCACACGTTCAAATTGATAAGTCCCACACTTTGCTTAGAAATGATCGTACGCACGGGTTACGCACATATTTGTGCGTACGCAACATTGATAAATGAGAGCCCAGGACTAACGAGGATAAATGTTCAGGGGAATTAGTCTTATTTAAGACTCACCAGGAGCGACGTCGAAGGGCAATTCAAAGGCACCGATCCACGGGGAAGAAGAGTGAGTGAACAGCAAAACTCCATGGAACAGCAGGGAAGCGATAACGTCTCGCACAGGAGACCACGGGAGTACACGGCGGACGAATGGTGGTGAGAAGACGACCCGACAACTAGTGATCTGCCGACAGCGTATATGAGTCCTCCTGATGAGCTGATTGGAATTCATCTCAGGTGAGTGATGCTAATTGACGCTGAGAAGCATGCAGTGCTCGGTCAGCCCTCACACATTGTGTCTCAATGGGACTGACCTGGTTAAATAAAGGCTCAAATACAAAATAAATTATTGCACTCCTTTGTCTTGTATCTTGATTCCTTTTTTGTACGGATACCCATTCGTTTACATTTTGATGACAAATCTGGATTGCAAGTGTATGTTTTTTTTAAGACACATCCCCGTTAAGAGCATTCGTCAGGCATGGCCTTTATTTTAACTCATTGACTGGCGGGGATTAGCCTTGGCCCTGTGGTAGCATTGCCACGCTTTAAAAGATAGATAGAAGTGAGTCACCTTGTTTGTAGAGCTATAACTATATTCTATAATATTATAGCTATGGATACAATACTTTGGCCCATTTGATCGAGTATCTATCGTTCAATACGTGAAAAAGAAATAATTTTTTCATCCATACATTCCCGTTTTATACCGTGGTGAATATGAGTATGGTTTTAGATTGGTCTGGGGTAATTCCCGAAATGCTTAGCAATATTACACTAAAACCGTTGCCGTTTCTTGCCTGGACCCGCTATTATTCTCAAATCAAATGCATATGATAGGTATAATGTTTCATCATGAATGCATGAAAGGGGAGGGGGGGGGGGGGTCGTTTTTTGATGCATTGATCAATTGACCAACGGCATACGTTGTGGACTAACGCACACACGGTCGGATCGCATTGAAGATATGCTTGGATCAACGCAAGATTGATATCATATACCCCTTACCTTGACTAGGATCTACCCCAAAAATAATATTCCAATTATCTGATCGCCATTCCAAGTATTGATGTCCATCGTGTCGCCAACATAATCCACCACACATCATGCATCGGGAGTATTTGATTCTTCTCAATCCAACCGTTATAAACGCTGAGCTTGAGCACAAAAAAAAACGACCCAGACCCATTAGATCGACCCACAGGCCAAGATACAATGTTTCAAAGGGTGCTCGATACTGCCGCCTGGGAGGATCGCAGTATGCCTTCTACCGGCAACATACGGGGGTCCCTGACATTGAATAGGATATTCAAATCGAAAAAAAGGAAAAACTATCTAAATAACGTATAGTTTTAGATATGAAAGCATGGTTTTGCTTCATACATGGTTGGCGTTCAACGGTTGTCCGCCAAACACGTATATAAACGTGGTTGCCGTTCATTGAGTTAAGAGTGACATATGCTCTTTCTATTGCTGTTCATGTCCTTTTTAGGGAATTACAATGTAAACCATGATTATATGTTTTCCCTTTACTCCCACTGTTTTGCATGACCTCATAGCAGCTTTGTTTGAAATCTCACACAGAGAGACTGGAGAGACTTATACATATAATCCTAGCTATCCATTCCCCCTGGAAGCCATCTCCACCAATTTCCCTTCCCTTTCATCATCCTAAATGGTTTGCGGGGTAGGATGGAGAGGGGTAGGGGCAATAACTACAACTTTGTATAGGGAGGGTGATGGGGTGAGGGAGGGTAGGGGGGGGGGGCTATGGGCTCTTTGATGCTCTCCCTGCCATGAAGATGTATTTATAAATACCTTTGTGGGAGACAATAAAAGCTTTAATATTTAATTAGGCCTAAGGGCATCTTGCAATAACCGGCACAGGTCTGATCAATTGTATGACAGAGTATCCTATAGTCTTCCCTCAACGACGGGGATGTATATTAGTGAAGAAGCCTCCATCAGATAACCGTAGACTCACACAGACAGGCTGTTAGCGGGAAGCACAGTTAATCATCAACCAATTATAACACACTTCGTGGAACGGTGAGAAGCCCGAGAAGCGGTTTCCGTCTCTCTCTCCAAAGGGTGAAAATATATTCCGCTATTTGGTTTTGCTTTGATGCAATTGAATTATATTCGAGGAGGGGGGTTTTGGAATGGACTTGAGAATCACACAGGGGGGAACAGACGCACAACACGTTATTTACTTCGTCGATTTGCAGGTTTAGCATCTGCTGAATAGAGTTGTGAATGGGGGAAGCGAGTGGCCATCTTTGTTCTCAAAAGCGGCGGTAAGAAGCAGGGGCTGCGGCCGCCTGGGGCCCCGAGTCGGCGGGCATCATGGGATCACACCGCGGCTGAGCTCACCCAGTAGCCGAGGGCGACCGCTCGCGACGCGACGCCCGTCGTACGCAACAGCTACCGTACCAAGATGAGATAAGATGAGCGATTCCTTTATCGATCCCTATAGTACATGGGCCAGAGCCAAAATTTCACTTGTCGGTACCACTCAAGGTGACGAAACGTACATATAATAATTGTTTTAAAGATTTATGTCTGCAGATCATATTTTGGTATGATAGCCCTTCCTGAGTGGTAGCTGTATCATAATTATCAAGTCATGAAGTATACCCACCCCCTCAGGAAATTCTCATTTCAGATGCTGGTGCATATCCTGCTTTAGACTCACATAGAGGACATCTGTCAATGTTTCACGATATTGTCTTTGGTATCATTTTAAAGGGGACAATGTCATCTTTCCTTCAAGCTAATATGTGAATTACTATGTCGGGCGTCATAGCAGCATGGGGGAGGGGGGAGGGGAGGTATAGGTATGGGCAGAAAGATGACATCTGAATATAGAAATAGGAGGAGAAATAAACAGTGTAAACAATATAATTAACTCTGAATAAATATACGAATATGAGAAAAGTATACAGTGTAAACAAAGGTGTAGATTAGGGTCTGTGTGCTGCTGTGGTGGAACTGGACTCGTCAGTTTTGTCGTAGACGGATCTTCATGATCATTCTAGGTTTAACCCTTTCACTGCCACACTGTGAACACTGGATAGTAAACGGTTAACCTTCTGCAGTGTGGCAGTGAAAGGGTTAACCTGTTGTTGTGTGGCAGTGAAAGGGTTAAACTGATGTGTATTGTCGCAGTGAAAGGGTTAACCGTTTGGTAGTGCGGGAGTGAAAGGGTTACTAGTGACACATAATACAAAATTGATGTAGGTTAAATGAGCTTGGGCTGAGAGGAGCTCATTTGTCTCCCATCCTGGCCGTCTGGGAGACACTGAGGGAGAGATGGAGACACTGACTGCAGACTGCAGAGAGTGGCTCGATCAGAGGTGGGCTTCCCACTCTCTCCAGGACATTTACACCATGGGCGTTGCAGGGCCAAGGCTAAGATAATAGTCAAAGACTCCAGCCACCCAAACAACTGCCTCTTTGCACTGCTGTGGTCAGGCAAGCGCTACCGGAGTCTCGTGGCCAGTACAGAGAGATGTACTGAATTTCCCCAAGGGGATCAATAAAGGAATATCTTAACGTATCTTATCTTACAGAGCCAGTACAGGATGCTCAATGACTCTATGCAACACTAACCCATCTGTAACTGAGGGGTACAATTCCCTGACTGTATTGATAAGTATGGTATTATTGAACCACTACCGCTTGTACTTTAACTTCTGGCCATCCAGTACGCGTTTTCCTTAATGCCAAGCAAGCAGTGCAAAAATGCTTCCGCATTCGTCACCGCACGCCAGTGCGGTAAAGCGCCCTTCTTTTCAGACAAATGCTACCGTGCGTGCACCGGCGGCGGCGTGCTCGCTCAGGTGCGTGCGTGCGCCGGCGTGCTCGCGCGAGGTGCCCGCGCATGCGCATGAGATCCCGCCTTGGTTCGACACGAGCGGAGCTCAATATATATAAGTCACCGCCCCTTATTCAGTATCTAGAAATAGCTCAATTGGCAAGGCCACATGGCTGTGGATCCTATGGCTCGTTTGCTGGCGAGTTCGAATCCCATCGAAAATATTTTTTAACGTGATTTTTTTTTAACGTGTATTCTTTCGCCGGTTAAGGTTAGGCATGGTTAAGGTTAAGGTTAAGGTTAGGCATTGTTTCGGAGTTGGTTAAGGTTAGAACGGTTAAGTTTAGGCGCTGTTAAGGAGCTGGTTAAGGTTAGAGTTTGTCAAAGAGAATGGCAATATAATTTCTATGGTTAAGGTTAGGCATGGTTAAGGTTAAGGTTAAGGTTAGGCATTGTTTCGGAGTTGGTTAAGGTTAGAACGGTTAAGTTTAGGCGTTGTTAAGGAGCTGGTTAAGGTTAGAGTTTGTCAAAGAGAATGGCAATAGACAGCCTATTTCCGCGCGACCTGGGCGCTGGGCGGCGGAAAATGAAAGGCGCATTACTGCACGCCACTACGGTAAACTTTTGCACTGCTTGCTTGGCATAAAGCTACACGCATCCAGTACATGATATAGATATGATGAACACTTTCCCACCTGATGAAACGAAGTCCACACAAATGTATAAATCGAATATTTTATATAGCAAAGGGTATATACAACGTTCACTTAATGACATTTATGATTTGAAATGCACTTGTATGGCAAATGAGTATTCGTAGGTAAATCAACATTGAATGTCCAATCTCTGGTTACGCAGGGAGCAAATATACAACCTGGTTCTTTAGGGAACTATAGCGATGGTACTTAAATGATTATAGCTGGATACACTAAGGGGGGGGAGTCCCGCTGGTTGTAAGACAGTAGGGGGGGGGTTAGAAGAGCCGCTGGCGGTATCCCATCTGGCCGACGATTTCTTGGGAGAATTCAGAGTCCTGAACACGATGCCCACAGAACCTCGGTCCACAGATGAATACAGCTGGACCCTCTGGTGGACGGTAGCTGCCGGTCCACAGATGAAGAGACGTGAGGCGACCTCACTCGGGGTAGAGCGCCGTCTCACCTGGACTCCTCTCTGGGGGGTAGTTCCAACACTCAGCAGTGTTGGCCGTTATCCATGGAATAATCAAAGCACCCAAAGCATGTAGATAATCCAAGCCGTGGAAGGCTCGCCGTCGTCCGGGTAAAGTAATCCAATGTACAGGTCCACTCGTCCTGGCCCGGAGCTCCTCGGATGCAAGCACCACACGTGGTCTGCCCAGCCTGGTTAAGACTCCAGATAACGTCAGGAACGATGGGGGTACTGCTCACTTTATAACTCTAACCGAACGATGCACCATACATAATAGACTATTATTAGCTTAATAGAAATACGTCCAACTCGACGGTATAGTGCCAAACTATGACAATTCAACTATTAATCCACACGATGTCTCAATGCCTATTCTGAGGCCAAGTAGGCCTTACTGCACCACACGTGCGTCGTGGGTGAGGCTTCGCGTCTGTTACTAGGTTGGAGGGTAAAGAACTAATGGACTAAAAGAAAGTTCTACTTTACTTGCGCCATATATATATGCGCTGTGAACAAATAGTACCATTCGTATTTCGCCAGACGTATTCCTACGCGGAACCGGGCTTGCCACGACATGTTGGTCGGCACGATTGAACTTGAACCAAGGGGCATGGCTGCTGGCGCCAGGTTCTCGTCCAATGGTAGAATGAAACTATTATGGGCTGTTTAGTAGACTAAAGGGATATTCAGTGCATATTGTACAAGGAATATACAGGGGATATCAAACGATATACAAATACTATTAAATATATACCCATAAATAAATATATATATTCGGTTTAATCTGATCCTTCACAACAGCCGCCCCCTAATTAGTCCCACCTAATTAGCTAAGCAGAGACAGATTAACCGCACTGTCTACCACTCAAGGTCCGCTGTAAGGGTCAGTCAACTCACAAAGTCATGGGGTCATGGTCATCATCGATAGTGTCTGGGAGTCGGGGCAGTTCTATTAGCCTCGCCACGGGTCGTGTGTAAGTTCGCCCTTGGACGAGCACTTCAGCTGCTCGGACCTTGCCATCGGCACCGGTGATCACTTTGCTTACGCGGCCAGCCGGCCACATAGCTCTGGGTAGTGACTGGTCGATAATCATGACGACTGTTCCTTCTGTCAAATTGTCTCTCTCTTTTACCCACTTCTGGCGGGTCTGTAGAGACGGTAGGTAGTGGAGTAGGAAGCTGCTCCAAAACTTGTCAGCTAGCACTTGACTGTACCTCCACATTCTTCGGCCGTTCGCTTCTTCAGGCCTGTACATTGTCTGGGGTAGCGCGGGGTCCAGCCGCACCATTAAGAGTGTGTTGGGGGTGACTGGGTCGACATCTGCTACATCACTTGAGACGTAACCGAGGGGCTTGGAGTTCAATACTCCCTCGATCTCCGTGAGGACTGTCATTAGGACTTCTTCCGCCACAGTCTGGGCCCCAAGCACGGCGTACAGGGCTGTCTTTATAGAACGTACTTCTCGTTCCCAGGTTCCACCGAAGTGGGGTGCGTTCGGGGGATTAAACTGGAAGTCAATCTGGGATGGAGCGAGGTGGGTCTTAAGTTCTGGGCCCATAGCTTGGAAGCTCTCTCTCAGCTCTCTTTCTCCGCCTTTGAAGTTTGTCCTGTGATCAGACAACAATGTAGACGGTTTTCCTTTCCGTGATGTGAATCTTCGGAAGGCCATAAGGAATGAGTCTGTGCTCATGGTCGGAAGGAGTTCGATATGGATCGCTCTGGTGGTCATGCATTTGAATACAATACCCCACCGCTTCTCGGTTCCTCTTCCTCTCTTTATATACAACGGGCCAAAACAGTCCATGCCTGTGGAGTGGAATGGCTTGTCGCCGAGTCGGAGGCGACAGGGGGGTAGGTCAGCCATCCGTGGTATGCTGGGCTGTGCGCGCCACTTTCGGCAGTCTAGACAGGTTCGCTGGAAGCGTCGCACCGCTTCTCTTCCTTGAAGTATCCAATAGCGACGTCTGATCTCCGCGAAGACTCTCTGCTCCTGCGTGGTGCACATCCTCGTCGTATTTCTTTATGATCAGCTCTGTGACCTTATGTCGGCTGTTCAAGACTATCGGGTACTTAACGTCATCCGGTAGGTCTGGGGCTCTCCGCAGACGACCACCCACTCTGATGAGATTATGGGCGTCGCTCTCGGGGGCTAGGTGGAGCAGTCTGCTGTCTGATGGGACGGGCTTTGCTCCCTGTAGACAGGCTAGCTCATCAGGGAACGAGTCTCTCTGGGCTCGTTGTAGTAGAAGAAGTTCTGCTTCTTCGTAGTCAGCTGCTGAAATGTCAGTGGTAGACTGAATCTCTGGGTGGTGCCACAGGAATGTCTTTAGCTGCGCACTCTGTAGGGTAATGCAGTCATCTATGTTGGGGTCTGTGGAGGCGACTGTGCTCAGTCCACAGAACATAGGTTTCTTGTTCTCAGCCTCCTCTTTACTTGCTTCCCGTGGGGTGGGCGTAGGCCACTCTTCTTCCGGGAGCTTGAGGAATTCTGGTCCGTCACTGTAGATGTTGCGACGGGTGAGGTCGTCCAGGGACATTCCCCGGGTGATGACGTCAGCTGGGTTGTGTTTGGTGTCCACATACCGCCAGCTCGCCGCTTCTGTTAACTCTTGAATCTCGGTGACTCTGACTCCCACGAAGACTTTGTATCTGCATGAATCAGACTTGATCCATGTGAGTACTGTCGTGGAATCTGACCACAAGATTGTTCTGTGCACCGGAATGGTGAGTTCACGTTGGATTAACGTGGCTAGATGCGCTCCTGCTAGGGCTGCGCAGAGCTCTAGACGCGGGATAGATTGTTGCTTTCGTGGGGCTATTCTTGAGCGAGCCAGGATGAAAGAGGTGTGTATCTCTCCTCCCTTCTCTTGGGCACGCAAGTAGGCCACCGATCCATAGGCTACTTCGGAGGCGTCGCTGAAGATGTGTAGATCCATCTTGCATGTCTCTGGCCTCACTGTGGATGGGAAGTAGCTGCGGCGTATATTGACGCCTGGGAGTGAGCGGAGTTCCGTCTCCCACTCTCTCCATGTGGAGGCAAGGTGTGCGGGTATTGGGTCGTCCCAGCCCTGGTCCTTGTCCCATAGTGCTCGTACAATCATCTTTGCCCTGGTGGTGTAAGGTAGAATACATCCCAACGGGTCATATTGTCTGGCGAGTGTTCTGTACACACTCCGTCTGGTGGTCGGTGTCGCCGTCGACCTTCCCTGCTCTGGAGTCAGGGGTTTGTGTCTATAGTGGAGCGAGTCTGTTTTGAAGCGCCAGACTAGTCCTAGTGTCATTTCTTGGGCTTCTCCTGGGATGGTCGCCATCCAGGTCTCGCTGCTGGCAGCCTTGTCCGCGGGGGAGAGGCTGCGCAATACGTGCGGGTCACTGCTGGCCCACTGCCTGAGATCAAAGCCGCCTTTGATCAGGGAGGCGCGTAGCTTGATTAGGAGAGCCTCGGCTTCTTCTTGAGTCGAAACGCTTTGTAAACAGTTGTCCACGTAGAAACTGTTCTTCACACTGTGTCGGACCTCTTCATCTGCTGCTGGGTCCTCTGCGACGTGTTTCTGTAGTGCAAATGTAGCACAGCACGGGCTGCATGTGGTTCCGAAGGGGAGTACTTCCCACTGGTAGATGACTGGGTTCTCATCTCCGATCCTCTCTCTCCATAGGAACCGCAGCAGGGGCTTGTCCTCCTCCACTAGTCTCACCTGCAGGAACATCCCTTTGATATCCCCGCTGATAGCCACCTTGTCCTGGCGGAAGCGCAGTAGCACGCCCAGTAGGGAGGGGCCGAGTGTGGGGCCGGGCAAGAGCTCTTTATTCAGATTTTGGGATCCGATCTGGTAGCTGCAGTTAAACACAATGCGATCCTTGCCGTTGTGGTGGACCTTGTGATGTGGCACGTACCATGATTCGGTCGTCTGATCGGCCTCTTTAATGTCAATCTTTGTCACGTGTCCCGCTGTGATTAGCTTCTCAATCTCAGCGCGGTACACACTCTCTTGGGCGGGGTCTTTGGCTAGGCGCCGCTCTGTGTTCAATAGATACCGCTCCGTGGCGTCTTTCTTTGCGTGAAAGGTGGGCATTCCCTCTCGCCTCAGGAGTGGAGTTGCGTATCTCATCACTCCACCGACTGTGACTCTCTTTGTCCCTTGCTCGAGTAGGTTGATGGCGTAAATGTCTTCTTTAGAACGAATATCTTTCTTTTCGTTCTTAAAGGGCATTGTCTCTAGTGTCCATAGCCTCTCGACATGCTGCAGGAGAGTGGTGTCTTCTTCTGTCGTTCTGGAGTGGAGGCAGCTAGTGGCTGCTGTTCGGTTGAGAGATTTAGCGAGGGGGCCTTGTAGTGTCCACCCTAGGCGGGTCTCGACTGCTGCAGGACAGCCTCGGGGTCCTGTATGGACCCGGTCAATCGGGACTATGAGTTCTGCATGGTCGGAGCCTATCAGCAGGGTCGGGGTGGCGCCGTCTATGAGCGGGATAGGTAGTTGACGCAGGTGCACATATTTATCCATCAGCTTGGCGATGGGGTAGGTGTACTGCGATAGTCCTATTTCTTGGCTGGTGAAAGCATTTGTAATCCTATACCGTCGCTCTGGCTGCCCGCTTGCTACGATAGTGAAGGAGACATTCTCGCCCTTTATCGTCTTTAAATCTCTTCTTATTGTCCGAATCGTCATTTGGTTCTCGCTCCCCCGCAGTCCCAGCTGGGCCGCAGCGGACGCAAGCAGAAGGGTCTTCTCTGACCCGTCATCAAGGACGGCGTAAGTGTCCATGACTTTATCTTGGTAGCTCAATGTCACACGGACTACCTTTAAGAGCACTTGGGCGCCGCTGCTGCTGGCGGGGTCAATGTACATGACACTTGCCTTGGTGCCGCTCGATGGTGCAGGTGAAGGCCGTCTTCTGTTACTGTCGTGTAGTATATCTAGATGGGCTCCGTCGCACCGACTGCACCTTTTCTTTAGGCGGCATTCGGCTGCCATGTGACTGCGCGCACATCGGTAACAGCGCCTGTTGGACTTTATCCATTGACTCACTTCTTCTGCATTCATCTTTGTGAACAGGTCACATTGTGACAGCCAGTGTTCTTTCTCACAGTAGGGGCACACCATCTTCCACTTCTCTTTTCTCGAGGGGGTACTGTGGCTCTTACTGCTCGGTACTGACTCTGATTGGTGCATGACAGTCACCGATCTTCTTCCATCGTTTATTCTCCTGGGTCCCTCTCTGGAGCTTGGCGTGCTCCGCCCGAACGTATCCAGTCGTAAGCTGCTGACTTCTCTCGCCAGGAAGTCGGCTAGATCAAGGAGGGATGGTTCGGGGCCGTTAGGATCCCGGTGGTCTCTCTGCCGCCTAAAACGCTCTTGTCTTGCGGGTGGCAGCTTCTCCAAAATCCTCTCGACGTTAGAGTTGGCGTATAGCTCATGCATGCCCTTTTCCCGTTGCGCTCCCAGCATCCCTACCAGGGACTGCACTTTGATTGACAGGTCGTCTAATGAGCGATTGTCTGTTGCTGGGGGTAGGCGATCAATATGCCTTATCTCTTGGATTACGTAATCCCATATACGTCCATATCTCTGGTCCAGCGCTGCTAGGGCCGCGGTGTATGGGGTCGTAGAGGTGGCATAGGCTAGCGCTATATTGTGCGCTCGCGGTACTTTCAGGTGCTTCAGTAATATTGCATACTTGTGACGTTCATCAGCAACATCCACCATCATTGTCTCTAAGCACATCCGGAGCTCCGTGTACTGTGCTCGATTCTCATAGGTGAAGTCTGGAAACGACGGCGTGGCAATGTATGACGCCGTGGATGGCTGATACATCGGCGAGCGTTGGGGGAGAGACCTCCTAGGCGAGTCTCCTCTTGCGCCTCTCTGTGGGCTGGTACCGACAGGGTACCATGGCCCGCTGGTCCAGGTGCTATTCCTCGGGGCTGGTCGTGCGTCGTGCTCACCCGTGAATAGAGTCGGGGGTCTGTAGCGCAGCGCCGCGGGGGTATAGCCTGGGCTGTACTGGACCTCCTGGTCCGGTGGAGTACTGTGCTGTCGTCGGGCTTGGTTCTCCTCCTCTCCCTCTTCTTCTTCTATCAGGTCCTCTAGATCCTGTAGTCGTTTATTTAGCTTCTCCGCAGTGTATGCCGCTCCTTCCTTGTAGCTGGGTCTCGCTTGGACCGGTCTGGGAAGGGGGTCTGCGGGGGGTATAGGCTTGGTCTGTTGGTCAAGTTCAGGGTCGCTTGCTCGGTTAGGAGACGCTGCCCTTGACTGTTGTCTCGACGAGTTCCTTGAACCCCTGGCGGAGGGAGAGGGTGTTGCCTTGAGGATCAGCTGCTCTTGTAACTTGTCGCGCTCGACTTCGCGCTTGGTGAGATCTGCTTCTCTTTGGGCACCGGCAGCGGCGCGCTGGGCGTCGGCCCGGTCTCTTGCCATATTCTCTTCCGTCTGAAGGCGTCTCATCTCCAGGCGTATGCGCTCTTCTTCGCTCCGTTGCTGTGCTTGGAGTCGATCGCGTTCGCCCTGAAGTCGATCGCGTTCACCCTGAAGTCGATCGCGTTCGGTAGAGGCTGTCAGGCTGACGAGGAACGCCTGTTGTAGCATCCTCTCCGCTTCGCTGGGGGAAGACGGTTGTAGAGGTGAGCCGCTCCTGGGTGAGCCGCTCGTTGGGGAGTCCTGGAGCTCTATTTCCTCGGCGCTCTCCTCCTCTTCTTCCGTGCAGAGTTCTCTCTCTGTAGGGTTGTCTTCCTCCCGGGGCTGGTCGGGGACTACTTCTTCGGTATTGGCGGGGGGTAAAGGCATGTAAGCTCCCTCCTGGTCCCCACCGTGAGCTTGGTCAGTTACATTAGAACCCACTAGGGCCTCTGTGGTCGGGGAAACCTGGTCGTTAAGGTCAGACATAATTTTACTTTCTACTTTTACCGCGTTTACCGTTTGTCGAAGGCTAGGTAGTTGACTGACAGCGTAATCCTCTAAGTACTGAGGTGGCTGTCGTCTGCGCTGCGGGCGTTCTACGTTAGGAGGACCGTTTCGTGGAGTGTTCATCATAGGCCATTTTAATATTAATAACACTATATTAATATTACACTAGTTACCCTCCGGCTCGAAGGACCAATTGTAACTGAGGGGTACAATTCCCTGACTGTATTGATAAGTATGGTATTATTGAACCACTACCGCTTGTACTTTAACTTCTGGCCATCCAGTACATGATATAGATATGATGAACACTTTCCCACCTGATGAAACGAAGTCCACACAAATGTATAAATCGAATATTTTATATAGCAAAGGGTATATACAACGTTCACTTAATGACATTTATGATTTGAAATGCACTTGTATGGCAAATGAGTATTCGTAGGTAAATCAACATTGAATGTCCAATCTCTGGTTACGCAGGGAGCAAATATACAACCTGGTTCTTTAGGGAACTATAGCGATGGTACTTAAATGATTATAGCTGGATACACTAAGGGGGGGGGGTCCCGCTGGTTGTAAGACAGTAGGGGGGGGGTTAGAAGAGCCGCTGGCGGTATCCCATCTGGCCGACGATTTCTTGGGAGAATTCAGAGTCCTGAACACGATGCCCACAGAACCTCGGTCCACAGATGAATACAGCTGGACCCTCTGGTGGACGGTAGCTGCCGGTCCACAGATGAAGAGACGTGAGGCGACCTCACTCGGGGTAGAGCGCCGTCTCACCTGGACTCCTCTCTGGGGGGTAGTTCCAACACTCAGCAGTGTTGGCCGTTATCCATGGAATAATCAAAGCACCCAAAGCATGTAGATAATCCAAGCCGTGGAAGGCTCGCCGTCGTCCGGGTAAAGTAATCCAATGTACAGGTCCACTCGTCCTGGCCCGGAGCTCCTCGGATGCAAGCACCACACGTGGTCTGCCCAGCCTGGTTAAGACTCCAGATAACGTCAGGAACGATGGGGGTACTGCTCACTTTATAACTCTAACCGAACGATGCACCATACATAATAGACTATTATTAGCTTAATAGAAATACGTCCAACTCGACGGTATAGTGCCAAACTATGACAATTCAACTATTAATCCACACGATGTCTCAATGCCTATTCTGAGGCCAAGTAGGCCTTACTGCACCACACGTGCGTCGTGGGTGAGGCTTCGCGTCTGTTACTAGGTTGGAGGGTAAAGAACTAATGGACTAAAAGAAAGTTCTACTTTACTTGCGCCATATATATATGCGCTGTGAACAAATAGTACCATTCGTATTTCGCCAGACGTATTCCTACGCGGAACCGGGCTTGCCACGACATGTTGGTCGACACGATTGAACTTGAACCAAGGGGCATGGCTGCTGGCGCCAGGTTCTCGTCCAATGGTAGAATGAAACTATTATGGGCTGTTTAGTAGACTAAAGGGATATTCAGTGCATATTGTACAAGGAATATACAGGGGATATCAAACGATATACAAATACTATTAAATATATATCCATAAATAAATATATATATTCGGTTTAATCTGATCCTTCACAACACCATCCATTCTACATTCATTGCGCAAACATCCACAGGAATCTATGTTTTTCAATGTGTATAATGTATATAACGGTGGATGACAGCATATACTCATAGCCATCTCAGAGGAGGAGGAAAACAGAGAGAGAGAGTGTGTGTTAGCAGCAGACTAATAGCAGCAGATGAGGATTTGGGGTGTGCTGTTAACATCAACAGCTGATAGCCACAGCGTCAAGGTTACTCGATCTGGAGAAAGTGCATTACCAAGCCACAGCGTTTGTTTTTGTCATAATCTGGACACAGACAATCCTCTGCCACCCTCTGGCGCTCTGTTTGCGGTACTGCAGGAGTGCCTACTCCTTGTCTGGAGATTATTGGATGTGTGTATTAATGTGTTCCCCTTGTATTTGTTATCGGTCCTGTGTGCTCCCCAGTATGTTCAGATGTCTGCCTATTAGTCTAGTGTCCTTGTATTCATCGTATTGTGTCCTAGCCTTCATACCCAGCTGTTTCTTGTCAGTCTAATTAGTTCTGTATATATTCGTGCCGCACCCTGTCTACCAGGGTCGCAACATTGTTTGTTTCCTGTTCCAGTACCTTTCCGTGCTGTGATCTGTTTTCCCTGTATCCTGTCGTATCCCTGCTATTCCTGCCGTTCGCGGAATAGCCCTTTATCTCTTGTTTTCCTTTGAGTCCGTTCCCGCTTCCTAGCGCCATTTTCCAACACAGCTGAGGTTTTGTTTCCATGTTTTACAGTTCGCTTTTGTTGTACCGTGTAACGTGTTCCTTTGTTTACTTCTGCTCAAGTAAAGTCTTCGATTATACTTTTCGCCGTCGACTCTGCCTCCTCTCTCTGGTTCATAACTGTTCAGCATTTGGCTTCTACACACCTTCCCTCGCAACCCACCGTAACAGTTTTGGGGTAAGAGGTGCGGTAATATCAACATCGCTGTTGCTATAGTGATTTGGGTCAAGAGTGCCGTTGCCATAGTAACAGTCAAAAGAGAGAGGTCGACATCGCGAGACTTGAAGACGGTAAGCTGTGGGGTCTTGTTACATCCCAATGTATGTGCTTCGCCAGTGTGTGTCTTGTTCTCCATTTTGTTTCCTCGCTCCAGCCTCCACCATTGGTCCCTGCTATGCCTGCCCCTCCATTGGTGGACTACATAGCAGCACGGCACTGATTGGTGGATGGGTTTCAAGACCCAATCAGAACCCATCACCCACCACCCAATTCTGGATCACCACACCCTGTTAAAACATGGCTGCTCACTTCAGTCATTCTCTCTCTCTCTGGCATGAGGCTAGGCCTAGTGATATTTTGAGACATTGACTTTGGATAATATTGCATTTGTTTATTTGCCTTTGTATTAGTGACATTGCCTTTGTGTGTGTATGGCCACAGAGAGAGCATTGTTAGCTATAGATTGTTGTGTTATATGTTTGCCATTCTTGTAAGTACCATTAATGTGCTTTTTCCTCTTTTTCAGGAAGCACAGATGGGGTGAGCTGCCATTTCCTTTGGACATTGTATTTTCCTGTTTTTGTTAGATAAGGGTAGTTTAGGTAATGTAATTTATTTTACCATAGACTAGGTTGGTTTATTTGGAGAATAGTGGTGTTTGTTTGTTGTTTTGGCCTTGGCTCACCCTTGAGCTACATGTGCTTCCTTTGCATTTATCAATAAATATCATTGTGTTTACAAACCTGGTCCATAATTTCTTTCAACCAACAGTTTTGTTACAGCCTTTACCCTTAGACCCACAGGGGTAGTAACAGGTATTCAGAAGACTAGTTAGATTGAGACACGACGCACAATCGAGCAGACACGCTGATCAGAGACTTTGAGATCTCTCCTCACCCTCGCTGGGTGGGGGAGGGGAATATGCCATATCATCGCTAGCTTCGGCTAACAGGGGAGGTTTTGGCCGACGACGAGGCCCAGAACCATTGGACTAATAGCATAAGAGACGGTGGAGAATAATGAATTAAGACTGTTCAAGGACATTACAGAGTTGGTTACATCTGGTACGGAGCTATGTTTATGAAAATAAACATGAGGATCTAAGGAAAGAGATCACGTTGCAGTGTCGTTTCTTCTGACCACGGATGTACTAACGGGTTGATACAGTGTGAGACAGCTAATGAGATATCAGTAGGTGCAGTAAACACAAGGTGCAGTATACACAAGGTGCAGTGAACACAAGGTACAGTATACACAAGGTGCAGTATACACAAGGTGCAGCATACACAAGGTGCAGTATACACAAGGTGCAGTAAACACAAGGTGCAGTATACACAAGGTGCAGTGAACACAAGGTACAGTATACACAAGGTGCAGTATACACAAGGTGCAGTGAACACAAGGTGCAGCATACACAAGGTGCAGCATACACAAGGTGCTGTATACACAAGGTGCAGTATACACAAGGTGCAGTATACACAAGGTGCAGTGAACACAGGTACAGTATACACAAGGTGCAGTATACACAAGGTGCAGTATACACAAGGTGCAGTATACACAAGGTGCAGTATACACAAGGTGCAGTATACAAAAGGTGCAGTATACACAAGGTGCAGTGAACACAAGGTGCAGTGAACACAAGGTACAGTATACACAAGGTGCAGTATACACAAGGTGCAGTATACACAAGGTGCAGTATACACAAGGTGCAGTGAACACAAGGTGCAGTAAACACAAGGTGCAGTATACACAAGGTGCAGTGAACACAAGGTACAGTATACACAAGGTGCAGTAAACACAAGGTGCAGTAAACACAAGGTGCAGTAAACACAAGGTGCAGTATACACAAGGTGCAGTGAACACAAGGTACAGTATACACAAGGTGCAGTAAACACTAGGTGCAGTATACACAAGGTGCAGTAAACACAAGGTGCAGCATACACAAGGTGCAGTATACACAAGGTGCAGTATACACAAGGTGCAGTATACACAAGGTGCAGTATACACAAAGTGCAGTATACACAAGGTGCAGTATACACAAGGTGCAGTATACACAAGGTGCAGTATACACAAAGTGCAGTATACACAAGGTGCAGTATACACAAGGTGCAGTATACACAAGGTGCAGTATACACAAAGTGCAGTATACACAAGGTGCAGTATACACAAGGTGCAGCATACACAAGGTGCAGTATACACAAGGTGCAGTATACACAAAGTGCAGTATACACAAGGTGCAGTATACACAAAGTGCAGTATACACAAGGTGCAGTATACACAAGGTGCAGTATACACAAGGTGCAGCATACACAAGGTGCAGTATACACAAGGTGCAGTATACACAAGGTGCAGTATACACAAGGTGCTGTTAGGGTAGTGTTTAGCTTGAGCCCAAGAGCAGCACACAGGGGAGAGGAGAATGAGGCGGTTTAGGTTGTTTAATGAAGAATAATTGCCAACTTATACTGGAGGCAGAAGGCTAATGTTAGAATAGGAAAGGAGAAATCAAGAGACTTCCCGGTGGAGAAGGGTGTAAGACAAGGATGCATCTTGTCCCCTGTACTCTTTAATATGTACAGTGAATCACTGATGAAAAAAGGTCTGAGAGGAGGGAAAGGAGTAAAACTTGGCGAAGAGAACATCACCAATATAAGATACGCGGATGACACTGCTATAGTCTGTAACTGTCAAGAAGATCTACAGGACATGATGAATAAGCTGAATGTCGAATGCAAAAACTATGGAATGTCGCTAAACACAAAGAAAACTAAAGTAATGATCATTGAAAAAACACCAGGAACTGTTTGTAAAATACAGGTGGATGGAGAAAAACTTGAACAAGTGAAGGAGTACATGTACCTTGGAAGCTGGATCAGTGAAGGTGGAAGAGCTAACATGGACATTAAGAGAAGAACCGGAATTGCAAAGGGCGCATTCTGGAACCATAAAGAATTATTGAGAAGAAACATAAGTTGTAATAAAAAAGACCAGGATTTTGGAAACGTATGTTATGTCAGTCTTTTCATACGGAGCAGAAGCATGGACGCTGAATGAAGAGGCAAAGAGGATGATAGACTCTTTTAAAATGTGGACGCTGAGGAAGATGCTGAAGATAACATGGAAGGATAAGATCAAGAATGAGGAGGTACTGAGAAGAGCGGATATGCAAGGAGGACAGCTGCTGGAGAGGTTGAAAAAGAGAAAGATGGAGTTGTGCGGGCATGTTCTGAGAGGATCCAGCGGGGAAATGTTCAAGAAGGTGGTGATGGGGAAGGTGGATGGAAAAAGAGGAAGTGGAAGACCAAGAAGAGGCTGGGTAGACGACGTCTGTGATTGGAGCGGAGTGAGAGGCGGAGTCACGGAGTTGGAGAGAAGAAGTGGGGACAGAATGGGTTGGAGAGTGATAGGCAACCTTCGGAACGAAGAAGCCACCTAATGATGAATGAAGGTACCAGGCAGACAGGTTATTGAATGTGCATGAATGTTCGACAGGTGAGAGCAGGAGCACTCCTTGCGAAGTACAGGAGCGTCCTGGCGGGTGGTGTCTATGAGAGACAGCGTAGACCGGGCGGCAGATGATCCTAAGCACAGGGAGACAGGGTTAGGATAAGGCAGGGAACACAGATAGCTCATATCAGAGCCGGTGATGAGCAGACGAGTCTCAGGTGCGTCGATTGATCCCAGGTGACAGCGTGTGGAAGCTGGAGTAGGAAGCTGCCCATATAAGGGCGTGGAAGTAACAGGAGAGAGAGAGGCCCTGGCCCCGTGAATACTTTCGGCAAGCAACAAGCCCTTCCGCATTGCTCTGATTGGCCGCGCGCGCGCATGAGCATGAGCCGCGACACGCCCCTCAGCCAGGCAGCAATATTAAGCTCCAGTTAACCTAATTTATACCGTAACGAATCATTAAAAAAATATACCGTTAGCTGGAATATGTTGTTTCTTTACACATATGTTGGATTATGTAATTGGTTTGTCATGACAAACCAATAAACAATCGCGCGACTCGAGCTTCATCCTCGGCTTCGCGGCTGCGTTGCGGGTCCACGACCCTCCGTGCTCCGATAAGGCTTTCAACAGCGGGGAGAGGGGAACATGTCTATGTTCCCCGGGTCCTATGTTCCCCGGGTTCTATGTTTCCCGCTTTTTTCTTTTAATTTTTTTTTTTAATTAAAGGTTCTATGTTCCCCGGGTTCTATGTTCCCTTTACGGCTACCGGGGAACATAACATAGGGGGAACATAGGGGGAACATAGAACCCGGGGAACATAGAACCCGGGGAACATAGGACCCGGGGAACATAGGGATGACCCCGGGGAGAGTATGCTGCCGTGAGCGGCATCGCTGAGCTCATCAACGACCCTTCGTGCTCCGATAAGGCTTTCAACAACGGAGAGAGTATGCTGCCGTGAGCGGCATCGCTGAGCTCATCATGGTGTCCGCTGGACGAAGCCAGAGACGGTCTTATTATGGGGCTTATGCCGAGAAGCAGTAACACAACAGTGAACACATAGTTAAGTATGACTGACAGATGCATTTGCAACTATGTGTTCACTGTTGTGTTACTGCTTCTCGGCATAAGCCCCATAATAAGACCGTCTCTGGCTTCGTCCAGCGGACACCATGATGAGCTCAGCGATGCCGCTCACGGCAGCATACTCTCCCCGCTGTTGAAAGCCTTATCGGAGCACGGAGGGTCGTTGATGAGCTCAGCGATGCCGCTCACGGCAGCATACTCTCCCCGCTGTTGAAAGCCTTATCGGAGCACGGAGGGTCGTGGACCCGCAACGCAGCCGCGAAGCCGAGGATGAAGCCCGAGTCGCGCGTTTTTTCATTTGTTTGTCATGACAAACCAATTACATAATCCAACATATGTGTAAAGAAACAACATATTCCAGTTAACGGTATATTTTTTTAATGATTTGTTACGGTATAAATTAGGTTAACTGGAGCTTAGTATTGCTGCCTGGCTGAGGGGCGTGTCGCGGCTCATGCGCGCGCGGCCAATCAGAGCAACGCGGAAGGGCTTGTTGCTTGCCGAAAGTATTCACGCGCCCTGGCCGTGGTTGTAACAGGTGCAGTATACATAAGGTACCGTAACTGTCATACGTTGTAGTCCGTGCAGGTTTACTAGTGTTTGATCACCAATATCACATAGGTCCGATACACTAGACTGCAGCTGTTGGCTGTTAAAATGATGAAAAGACTTGCGCTTACCATTGACAGATTTGAGTTTAGTGTAAACTTTGTATCCATACAAGCCTGTTCACCTGCCACGAATGCAGGGTTAACCCTTTCACTACCACACTACAGATGGTTAACCCTTTCACTACCACATTACATAAGGTTAACCCTTTTACTACCATACTACACAAGGTACATTTTTCACTGCCACACTACAGACGGTTAACCCTTTCACTACCACACTACAGAAGGTTAACCCTTTCATTACCACACTACCGAAGGTTAACCTATCACTACCACACTACAGAAGGGTAACCCTTTCACTACGACACTACAGATGGTTAACTCTTTCACTACCACACTACCGAAGGTTAACCTTTTCACTACCACACTATAGACGTTAACCCTTTCACTACCACACTACAGAAGGGTAACCTTTAACTACCACATTACAGCCGGTTAACCCTTTCACTACCATACTACAGAAGGTTAACCCTTTCTCTACCACAATACAGAAGGTTAACCTATCACTACCGCACTACAGAAGGTTAACCCTTTCACTACCACACTACATAAGGCTAACATTTCACTACCACACTACAGAAGGTTAACCCTTTCACTACCACACTACATAAGGCTAACCTTTCACTACCACACTACAGAAGGTTAACTCTTTCACTACCACACTACATAAGGTTAACCTTTCACTACCACACTACAGAAGGTTAATGTTAACAGAATTCGGCTATAGGGCGACAATAATGTGGTCAAGAGGCATGGTTTCTATCTTGAGCCTTAACGTAAGGTTATGTATATAACCAAGTTCTGTGAGTTATGGTGACGCTCAGCATCATACTGCACTGTACTTCACTTCGTGCACGAGCACTGAATAAAAAATTCCACCATGTACCTTTACATCCCAACATTCGTCTGGCCACACCCCCATCCGCTTACCTTCATAAGCAGGTGTGTGGTCACCTACTCGCCTCCTTCCCAAACTTTCACCACAAGGCGAGATCAAGGGCCGCAGCGGCGTCTGATGCTGAGCGTCACCATAACTCACAGAACTTGGTTATATACATAACCGTACGTTCTGTTTCGTTATGGATCTCGCTCACCATCATACTGCACAAGGGAGGCTGAGTGAGAGCCATAGCCCGACAAATATACCCCGCTGAGGCCCCCCACAACCATCAGACCGGGGAGGACCGAGCTCCCCCGACCCTCCCTGATGGAGCATACCCCCCCTATTGGAGGCTTACGGGAGGGAGACGGATCCGACCGTGCGAAGAGGAACTCAAGCAACTCAACGCACAGGGTGAGCAGACCGTGGCTTGACCCCACGACTACACACACGCACAACCCGCATGCCACCAGGGAACGAACGGAAGGAACAACCTCGTTACTGCCCCCAAAATCACGGGGTCAAGCGCAAACCCAACCCTGTGGCAAGGCTGTAGCAGCGGAGCGCGAAGGAAGACCCAGACCCACTGAAGGGACTGGATCCCCTGGAAAAAAGGGGCCCGGAGAGGTCAATGACGCCAGGCATCAAGACCCCACCAGGCGGTCACTTAGTGACACCGCCCCCCACATCGCCAGCGTATTCGGATAAGGCCCCTCCAAGAGCGGGCCCTTTCCCCCCAATAGCACACCGCCTGGCACACTGACTCTGAAACACAGGCAGTCAGCATGGCCGTAAGCACTCAAAAAGGTTAACCAACGGAAGCAGGCAGCGCACCGGGGAAACCAGGCAGCAGGCTGTAACCTGAGCCTGGAGCACTGCGGACAAGACAGGCGCCAAAGGAGTCAGCTGAAAACAGCCCCCTCCGGCGGAAGGGGCGTATGCTGGCGTTGTTGTTCACCATGACAAAGCCTCCATTAAAAAAAAAACACCCAGAGGGGTCGAGGCAGAGAAGGCGGACATGATTGGCAGACGTCATGAACGTGCAGGGGCACACTCAACCGGGTAACCCGGGAGTTGACTCTGCTCCAACATACCAGGGAATCAACTACCCTCTCGGTACAGACGGTGGTTGTTCCTATAACCCCTCAAGAAAAAACTCCAAAACACACCTGCGGGTATACACTGACTATACCGCAGTACAAGTGTTTCAGTTTTCAAAAAAGGGTTATCCCAGGCCTACGGTATCAACGAAACTTTACTTCGGACCGGGCCCGGCGGCTCGGGAAGCACAGGGTTACCAGAGGAGGTCCAAGACCACCCCAACAGCCCCCTCTTCGCCACGCGTGAGAGAGGAGCGAAAACAATGGAGAACCAGCCCTAAGCACACCGCACTTGGTATTCCCAGGCGGTCTCCCAACCAAGTACTAACCAGGACCGAACCTGCTTAGCTTCCGAGATCGGACGAGATCGGGCGTGTACAGGTTGGTATGGCCGTAAGCCATTACGATAGTGCAGAGTACAACATGTACCCAACAAAGAGTCTCCATAACGCCTAACCCTGTGACACGCGGGCCGACCCGGCATTTTTCCCCCCGAAAACAGCACAAGTCCCTCAGGGTACCAGAACAGCAGATCTGCATCCCCGGCGGACAACGGGTTAACTGACCTGGACCAGCGCGACCAGACCAGTCCCGTGCCCTTACCACGCTGACATGCCCACTCCAGAAGGGGGTAGGTATGCGTGTCGATCTAAAACATGAAAAGAGGGCGCCACCCAGACGGTCCCATTTGTACCGCGCTCAGTGGCCCACCCCAAGGGTGTGAGACCCCTCTACCTATGTTCTGATCTATTCCGTTAACATCCCCCAGATATGAATGAGAATTCATCGAGACAACCTAGTAAACTGGCGCTCGGAAGAGACAAAACTCCTACCAACAGAGACGCACTCAGTGACGTACTCTATGGCGGGGGAATTTCCGCGGTGCACACGCCCAATCTTCCAGGGCGTGGGACCAGGAAACTCCCCCCCCCCCCCCCCCCCCCCCCTTACCCTGTAACGTGCCGAACAGCAACGTGACAGGAACCTTGAAGGACAGGTGGTTTTAACCCCTGACCAACAGAAAAAAGGGGAGGAAAGGATTACCAGTTCACCCCTTTACGACCCCTCACCCATGATACGATGTAATGACAAGTAGAGCATCGAACAGCCTCACATAGCTCATGTGATAACCTGCTATCTGATTTTTACTAAGGAAAAAACACAGAACAGAGAGGGCCCCCTTTAAGAGCCCCGGTACCAGACTTACATATGTGCTTCTGTGGGCCAAACCTAACCCAGTTGTAGATCACAAGACACACACAACCCTTCATCACAACAAAAAATGGCAAAAGTACACTCTTGCTACAGAGGAACGCCGTTTTTCATAACGAGAGAATACAGAATCCTCGATTACGTATTGGCCACAGGCCTTGCCAAGCACACATGATAAGTGACCAAACAATCTTTTCTTTAGGAAAAAATTGTTTCTCAAGCGGAAAGCACAACCCCAGCAATTAAGCAGAGGGTTACATCGTATCCCCACAAACACAGTGACACAATATATTGTAAACAACATGTCTGAGAGGAGGGTGGGGAAGCCCCAGGGAAACCGGGGGGACCACCCCTCCTTCCTTACCCTTGATACGACCAAGTTGAACAGGTAACCCTGTTAATATGTGAACACACTGTTCATTGTCATTACAGGCTGAGAAAATAATTCATTCCTCAATCACATGTCACTAAGCATAGCTTCATAGGTTAATTAACCCCCTTAGTTGTGAGTTCACGTTACATGAACACACATGTTCTCATCACAACTAATCAGATCATTTTTACACATGTAAACAACAACCCGATTTCTATGGAGAGAGAAGCTATACCAGTGACAAGACAATTCACACACAACACGCGTCGTATCCTCAATGTATTGCAGCAACACACGTTTTGGAAAACATCGTTATTACAAAACATTTAGAAGGGAAGGAAAGAAGAAGTGTTTAAAGTCCGGTCGGGACCTTCCTACCCTGAGCGCAGGCCAAGAGAACTGCAATCTGGCTAACGGAACTCCCGTGTTGGCGACGAGGTTAACGTCGCTGCGCCACCCAGCCGCTACGTTTCTCCATGTTGACGCAGTCCTGGCTGGCAGGGCTCCTGGTGTAGGTTCGACTAACATCCTCTGTCAAAGATGACGTCGTAGTCAGAGTGTTCAAGGCATGTTATAGTCATAGAAAACGTTCAACAGTGTAGCATTAAGCTAACAGCCGTCCGACTGATAGCAACAAGCTAATGTTTACTAGCCTGGTAAACACAGCGAGCTAGCGCCGCAGCTAACAGCTGACTGGCTAACACAGTAGGCCACAACTAGCACGCCAGCTAAGCAGCTATCCGACTGATAGCAACAAGCTAACGTTTACTAGCCTGTAAACACAGTGAGCTAGCGCCGCAGCTAACAGCTGACTGGCTAACACAGTAGGCCACAAACTAGCACGCCAGCTAACCAGCTATCACCTGAACCGTACACAACGACATAACAAGCCACACTTCAGACAGGCCGCTGTCCAAGTCCCTCCCCTAAGAGGGAAAAGAAAAAGAATAGTCCTTGTGGGAACGATGGTACGTAGAGAGCGTTCTTTAACGTCACCGTATGCTTACTGTCCGTGAGTCATACCTGTGCGTCTCCTCTCTCTTGCGCCAATCCGTAGGTGCGTCTCCCGTCTGCCAGCTCCATGCTGTGCCTCTCCAGGTGGAAAGTGTCATCAAAGTTCTTGAACCGACTCCTGTCGTTGATGACATGGGACGACGCACCTGTGTCCATGATCAGTCCCCTTCTCTGGGCTCGCTGCAGCTGGGCCGGTCCGGCGGTGCACGCCGTCCGTGCCCCGAAAGCGCAGTCTTCCTGTCCCGTTATTCTCCGGGCGTCGTCTCGATCCGTCTCACGTCGACCGTCGCCGCCATCGCGTCCGCTGTCGCCATCCTGTCCACAGCTGTCTTCTTGTCCGTAGCCGCCTTCTTGTCCGTAGCCGCCATTTTGTCCGTAGCAGCCATTTTGTCCATGGCCGCCGTCTCGTCCATGGCCGTATGCGCGTATCGTGCGCTCTGGTCGTGTTTCTTCATGCACGCTCTGTCTGTGTGCCCCGTGGATTTGCAGAAGCTACACCAGACAGTCTTTGTGCAGTCGCTTCTCCGATGGCCTTTCTCTCTGCATCGCCAACACGCCAGTTCCATCGTGGTCCTGGTCCTCTCCCTTGGCGTCGCTTTAGCACCCTCTCTCCCGCCTCTGCGGCGGCTGTGTCGGTATCTTCTGAGGCCTCGAAGTTCCTTAACTTAGCCTTGAACTGTCCCAACGTCATGTCCGTTGAACCGTGTGTTACCAGGAGTGTGAACGGTTTGTACAGCTCCGGTAGTCATCTCATCATCATCGCCATCATTAGCCCATCGCTTGGTGCTTCTCCGGCACTCCTCAATGGCGTCGTGATCTGCTCCGCTCTGTTGACGTATTCGGTCATAGTCTCGGTGGGCCCCTTCTTCAGGGCCGTTAGTGCTATGTAGAGGGCCACTACTCTGGGTCTTCCTCGCCCGATGTAATGCTCTCTCAACACCTCCAGGCTTTCTCTGCCTCTGTCTTTAGTGTCGCGGAATATCAGCCCCAGGCTGGTGTCGTCGGGCAGCGGCGCTAACTCACAGTACACGTCTGCGTTATGCTGGTTGTCCAGGGCTTGCTCTTCCGCCGTCAGTTCTCCCGTGGGGGCTGCCAGGATCGTCTCCTTCAGTCCTGCACCATGCATGCAGCATAGCATGCGCTCTTCCCAGAGCTCGTAGTCCTCTGCTTTTCCATTGAATGAGGGCCATTTGCCCCTTCTCTTGTTTTCCATCCTCTTCGTTGGTGGTAGGCTTAGCTTTTGCTCTTGTTGGCCTAGCGTCTAGCCACGCGGTGCTCCAGGCGCTAACCTAGCCTATACTTTAGCTAAGCTTGCTACAGTACCCTTATTATTTCGCCCCGGCGTTATCTGGACCCATAACCTGTTAACAGAATTCGGCTATAGGGCGACAATAATGTGGTCAAGAGGCATGGTTTCTATCTTGAGCCAACTACCGTGGTTTATTATTCACATGGCAGAGCAGTAACACTACAGGTCTTCTCTCACTGAGAGACTGGGGGAAAGAGAAAGAAGTGGGAGGAGACACCACTATTTATACTTGCCACCTGGCGGTGTTCCTGAGTGTCTCCGCCTAGAGCGCCCTCTAGTGGAACAGTTATATATGTAGTTAGACAGTTACTAACAATCCTACACAGAACCTCTGCCTTCAACAGTTAACCCTTTCACTACCACACTACATAAGGCTAACCTTTCACTACCACACTACAGAAGGTTAACCTTTCACTATCACACTACAGACAGTTAACCTTTCACTACCACACTACAGAAGGGTAACCTTTCACTATCACACTACAGACGGTTAACCTTTCACTACCACACTACAGAAGGGTAACCTTTCATAACCACACTACAGACTGTTAACCCTTTCACTACCACACTACAGAAGGTTAACATTTCACTACCACACTACAGAAGGGTAACCTTTCACTACCACACTATAGACGGTTAACCCTTTCACTACCACACTACAGACTGTTAACCATTTCACTACCACACTACAGAAGGTTAACCCTTTCACTACCACACTACAGAAGGGTAACCTTTCACTACCACACTACAGAAGGTTAACCCTTTCATTACCACACTACCGAAGGTTAACCTATCACTACCACACTACAGAAGGGTAACCCTTTCACTACCACACTACAGATAGTTAACCATTTCACTACCACACTACCGAAGGTTAACCTTTTCACTACCACACTATAGACGGTTAACCCTTTCACTACCACACTACCAAAGGGTAACCCTTTCACTACCACACTACAGATGGTTAACCCTTTCACTACCACACTACCGAAGGTTAACCTTTTCACTACCACACTATAGACGGTTAACCCTTTCACTACCACACTACCAAAGGTTAACCCTTTCACTACCACACTACAGAAGGTTAACCTTTCACTACCACACTACAGAAGGTTAACCTTTCACTACCACACTACAGAAGGTTAACCTTTCACTACCACACTACAGACACTTAACCTTTCACTACCACACTACAGAAGGTTAACCTTTCACTACCACACTACAGAAGGTTAACCTTTCACTGAGTTAAACCACTTTTACTGAAAGCACCTCGTTTATCTAGATTTCAAACCTCCTGTCGAACTTCACTGGAGAATAATCAACAAATTACACGGATTCCATCGATCGAGAGAAATCTGAAAAACAACCGTTTGTCTGCAGCAGGCATGCCATTAGGGGCTGTCTCAGCAGCCAATCAGAGTCTGTGTAGCGTGTGTGCACCTATGTCTTCTGGTATACGGCAGCTCCCAACGCGTCCTTAAACCCTTTCACACAACCGTCGGTTGTGTGATAGTAAAGGGTTAACCGGTTAACCGGCTGTCGTGTGGCAGTTAAAGGGCCTTCTGTGTATTGTCGCAGTGAAAGGGTTAACCGTTTTGGTAGTGCGGCGGTGAAATGGTTAAACCGGGTTCTGAAGGATGAGACACGTTTGACACGACCACGACCAGACCAGTCCCGTGCCCTTACCACGCTGACATGCCCACTCCAGAAGGGGGTAGGTATGCGTGTCGATCTAAAACATGAAAAGAGGGCGCCACCCAGACGGTCCCATTTGTACCGCGCTCAGTGGCCCACCCCAAGGGTGTGAGACCCCTCTACCTATGTTCTGATCTATTCCGTTAACATCCCCCAGATATGAATGAGAATTCATCGAGACAACCTAGTAAACTGGCGCTCGGAAGAGACAAAACTCCTACCAACAGAGACGCACTCAGTGACGTACTCTATGGCGGGGGAATTTCCGCGGTGCACACGCCCAATCTTCCAGGGCGTGGGACCAGGAAACTCCCCCCCCCCCCCCCCCCCCCCCCTTACCCTGTAACGTGCCGAACAGCAACGTGACAGGAACCTTGAAGGACAGGTGGTTTTAACCCCTGACCAACAGAAAAAAGGGGAGGAAAGGATTACCAGTTCACCCCTTTACGACCCCTCACCCATGATACGATGTAATGACAAGTAGAGCATCGAACAGCCTCACATAGCTCATGTGATAACCTGCTATCTGATTTTTACTAAGGAAAAAACACAGAACAGAGAGGGCCCCCTTTAAGAGCCCCGGTACCAGACTTACATATGTGCTTCTGTGGGCCAAACCTAACCCAGTTGTAGATCACAAGACACACACAACCCTTCATCACAACAAAAAATGGCAAAAGTACACTCTTGCTACAGAGGAACGCCGTTTTTCATAACCGTATGCTTACTGTCCGTGAGTCATACCTGTGCGTCTCCTCTCTCTTGCGCCAATCCGTAGGTGCGTCTCCCGTCTGCCAGCTCCATGCTGTGCCTCTCCAGGTGGAAAGTGTCATCAAAGTTCTTGAACCGACTCCTGTCGTTGATGACATGGGACGACGCACCTGTGTCCATGATCAGTCCCCTTCTCTGGGCTCGCTGCAGCTGGGCCGGTCCGGCGGTGCACGCCGTCCGTGCCCCGAAAGCGCAGTCTTCCTGTCCCGTTATTCTCCGGGCGTCGTCTCGATCCGTCTCACGTCGACCGTCGCCGCCATCGCGTCCGCTGTCGCCATCCTGTCCACAGCTGTCTTCTTGTCCGTAGCCGCCTTCTTGTCCGTAGCCGCCATTTTGTCCGTAGCAGCCATTTTGTCCATGGCCGCCGTCTCGTCCATGGCCGTATGCGCGTATCGTGCGCTCTGGTCGTGTTTCTTCATGCACGCTCTGTCTGTGTGCCCCGTGGATTTGCAGAAGCTACACCAGACAGTCTTTGTGCAGTCGCTTCTCCGATGGCCTTTCTCTCTGCATCGCCCACACGCCAGTTCCATCGTGGTCCTGGTCCTCTCCCTTGGCGTCGCTTTAGCACCCTCTCTCCCGCCTCTGCGGCGGCTGTGTCGGTATCTTCTGAGGCCTCGAAGTTCCTTAACTTAGCCTTGAACTGTCCCAACGTCATGTCCGTTGAACCGTGTGTTACCAGGAGTGTGAACGGTTTGTACAGCTCCGGTAGTCATCTCATCATCATCGCCATCATTAGCCCATCGCTTGGTGCTTCTCCGGCACTCCTCAATGGCGTCGTGATCTGCTCCGCTCTGTTGACGTATTCGGTCATAGTCTCGGTGGGCCCCTTCTTCAGGGCCGTTAGTGCTATGTAGAGGGCCACTACTCTGGGTCTTCCTCGCCCGATGTAATGCTCTCTCAACACCTCCAGGCTTTCTCTGCCTCTGTCTTTAGTGTCGCGGAATATCAGCCCCAGGCTGGTGTCGTCGGGCAGCGGCGCTAACTCACAGTACACGTCTGCGTTATGCTGGTTGTCCAGGGCTTGCTCTTCCGCCGTCAGTTCTCCCGTGGGGGCTGCCAGGATCGTCTCCTTCAGTCCTGCACCATGCATGCAGCATAGCATGCGCTCTTCCCAGAGCTCGTAGTCCTCTGCTTTTCCATTGAATGAGGGCCATTTGCCCCTTCTCTTGTTTTCCATCCTCTTCGTTGGTGGTAGGCTTAGCTTTTGCTCTTGTTGGCCTAGCGTCTAGCCACGCGGTGCTCCAGGCGCTAACCTAGCCTATACTTTAGCTAAGCTTGCTACAGTACCCTTATTATTTCGCCCCGGCGTTATCTGGACCCATAACCTGTTAACAGAATTCGGCTATAGGGCGACAATAATGTGGTCAAGAGGCATGGTTTCTATCTTGAGCCAACTACCGTGGTTTATTATTCACATGGCAGAGCAGTAACACTACAGGTCTTCTCTCACTGAGAGACTGGGGGAAAGAGAAAGAAGTGGGAGGAGACACCACTATTTATACTTGCCACCTGGCGGTGTTCCTGAGTGTCTCCGCCTAGAGCGCCCTCTAGTGGAACAGTTATATATGTAGTTAGACAGTTACTAACAATCCTACACAGAACCTCTGCCTTCAACAGTTAACCCTTTCACTACCACACTACATAAGGCTAACCTTTCACTACCACACTACAGAAGGTTAACCTTTCACTATCACACTACAGACAGTTAACCTTTCACTACCACACTACAGAAGGGTAACCTTTCACTATCACACTACAGACGGTTAACCTTTCACTACCACACTACAGAAGGGTAACCTTTCATAACCACACTACAGACTGTTAACCCTTTCACTACCACACTACAGAAGGTTAACATTTCACTACCACACTACAGAAGGGTAACCTTTCACTACCACACTATAGACGGTTAACCCTTTCACTACCACACTACAGACTGTTAACCATTTCACTACCACACTACAGAAGGTTAACCCTTTCACTACCACACTACAGAAGGGTAACCTTTCACTACCACACTACAGAAGGTTAACCCTTTCATTACCACACTACCGAAGGTTAACCTATCACTACCACACTACAGAAGGGTAACCCTTTCACTACCACACTACAGATAGTTAACCATTTCACTACCACACTACCGAAGGTTAACCTTTTCACTACCACACTATAGACGGTTAACCCTTTCACTACCACACTACCAAAGGGTAACCCTTTCACTACCACACTACAGATGGTTAACCCTTTCACTACCACACTACCGAAGGTTAACCTTTTCACTACCACACTATAGACGGTTAACCCTTTCACTACCACACTACCAAAGGTTAACCCTTTCACTACCACACTACAGAAGGTTAACCTTTCACTACCACACTACAGAAGGTTAACCTTTCACTACCACACTACAGAAGGTTAACCTTTCACTACCACACTACAGACACTTAACCTTTCACTACCACACTACAGAAGGTTAACCTTTCACTACCACACTACAGAAGGTTAACCTTTCACTGAGTTAAACCACTTTTACTGAAAGCACCTCGTTTATCTAGATTTCAAACCTCCTGTCGAACTTCACTGGAGAATAATCAACAAATTACACGGATTCCATCGATCGAGAGAAATCTGAAAAACAACCGTTTGTCTGCAGCAGGCATGCCATTAGGGGCTGTCTCAGCAGCCAATCAGAGTCTGTGTAGCGTGTGTGCACCTATGTCTTCTGGTATACGGCAGCTCCCAACGCGTCCTTAAACCCTTTCACACAACCGTCGGTTGTGTGATAGTAAAGGGTTAACCGGTTAACCGGCTGTCGTGTGGCAGTTAAAGGGCCTTCTGTGTATTGTCGCAGTGAAAGGGTTAACCGTTTTGGTAGTGCGGCGGTGAAATGGTTAAACCGGGTTCTGAAGGATGAGACACGTTTGACACTGACCGAATAATCCCTGAAGGCAGAGGCTTATTTAAATCCACTGTTTTCCATGCAAGCAACAGCACTTCTCAGAGGATTCTACCACAGAGGTTTTTGGGTCAGCCTTGTAAATGCTGGATGTTACTCTCATTTTGCACTTTTGCTCTCGGCAGACAGTTATTCTGTTCGGCAGACGAGACGGTTATTCTGTTCGGCAGATGGTTATTCTGTTCACCAGACGGTTATTCTGTTCAGCAGACGGTTATTCTGTTCAGCAGACGGTTATTCTGTTCAGCAGACGGTTATTCTGTTCAGCAGACGGTTATCGTGTTCGGCAGGCGGTTATCCTGTTCATCAGACGGTTATTCTGTTCGGCAGACGGTTATTCTGTTATTGGTGTTATTATTGGTCATCATCAGAAGCCTTCAGCGTGGCGTTGCAAGGTGCCAACCTGCTCACGGGAGCAATTAGGGGTTAAGTGTCTTGCTCAAAGGGGCCTTTCTCACTCACGTTTGGGGATCGAATCACTGCTCCCGGGAACGGGGGGGAGTGTTCTCACTCACCCCTTTTGGGATGCGAAACGGCGCTGATTCGTTTTACCCCCCGCTGAACGGGATCAGTTGGATTAGGTGGTCTCGGAATCGGGCCGTGCGGGTGCGGGGGGCGTGACACACACAACGTCGTTACTGTCATGCTTGCTTGAATTTTGGGCAGATAACACCACACACAGCAACAACTGGAGAATACCCACAAAAACGATATTTATGGGCAATTTGAGAGTTCAGACCTCAACCAAAAAACAAGTGGATGAAAACATGAAGCCACGTTACAAACGCACAGCACTTCCCTGGCTCGCATTAGGCCTGGCAATTTTTGTTTGCCATGCTATTTTCTATACATTAGTTTCTTGTTTGAATGCATTTATTTCTATTAGACAGTGGTGCCCAACCAGTCGGCCGTGGTCGACCAGTAGATCAATGACATGTAATATAATTGCCACGAACGATGGGATAATGTTAGCTGCTGGACAGGCTAAGCTAACTAGCGTTAGCTTAGCGTTAACGTTAACGTTAACCCTGCAAAACGCTCAAAAGCGGACTCTACAACAGAGTTCCATTCGTGAGAAAAGAGGCAGAACACACAGTGAATGTATCCGTTTTGTTTATTGCACGTTCTTTGCTGAAAAGAAAGTGCTACAGGCTATACTAGACTAGGCTAAGCTAACTAGCGTTAACCATTAGCTTAGCGTTAGCCCTGGGAAACGCTCAAAAGCGAACTCTACAACACCATCCATTCGTGATAAAATGGGGTGGGTTATATTGACAAGGCTTGACAACAGAGGTTCAAATATAACTTCATATTTATTGCTTATTTATTCATTTTATATCAGCATCCAATCTCCAGCGCCATGTTAACACTTCCTGTGTTTACATTTTCGAACGTGACATCATCACCTACGGCAAGCGTAAACGCTCAAAAGGCAAACCGTAAACAGAACCCGGAACGAAACAAGACTGCAGTGTGTACGCAAACTAGAGGGGGGAGAGGGGGGGGGGGGGGGGTTCGCATCAGATCTCGGAACGGGCCATAACGGAACGAAATAGAAACGAATAGGGTGAGTGAGAAAGGGCCCAAAGACACTTCGACACACTGCCCGGGAGGAGCGGTGAATCAAACCGTGGAACAGTGTATTAAGTGTAGTATAATATCTATCTATCTAGGTCGTCCTCGGACGGGCCCTCCATTGGTGCCTCCAGTCATCCCGATCCTCCATGGATCCGGCTAGCTTGCCGGTGCTTTCTGCTCCCGCATCTCTCCTGTCCTGAGTACGTCCACATACGTCAGTGTGGGACGTCCTCGTGATCGATGCCCGTGTGTTGGCTCCCACAGCACAAGTTTGCTGGTTGGCAGCTCATGGTGTCTCTGGCAGTGACCTGCCAGCCTCATTCCCCTGACTGCCACTTTATCGCTCACCCTTAGCGCCCCCCCCCCATACAAGTTTGCATTAGCGACATGCTCATCCCTGTTGATGTTAAGCACACGCATCATTCTGGTGTAGCACCCATCCAGGGACTTCTGCAGGGTGGGCTTCAGGGTCCAGCATTCACTGCCATACAGAAGGACAGACTCAACTGTTGCATGAAAGAAGCTGAGCTTGATTTGACGGGGGAAGTTGGATTTCCACACACTGGTCATGCCGTTCAGAGCCCTCCATGCAAGCGCCTTGCTCACTTTAAGGTCTTGCTCGGACGAGTTGACCCACGAGCCCAGGTATTTGAAGTCACTGACTTCTTTTAGAGCAGTGCCTCCTGTTGTTCTTAGAGGTGGATGATCCGGGAGGATGTTATACAGTATGACCTCGGTTTTCTTGGCATTTGGCCTAAGCCCAACCTTGGCGCACTCCGTCTCCACTCTGCACAGGAGTTCCTGTGCTTGCTATACTTCTCCACTGAAAGGGTGACTAAAAGGAAAAACGAATGTATTTGATGGGAGTGATTATGGTCCTTGGCTATATGGTGATTTACATTCAGCAGCTTGCTGCACCATGTGACGCAGTGTCCATTAGACATAAACATCAGGGAGGCTTCGCCACAACGAGCTGAAACTGCAGGTTCCTCCTATAGATGGGTATTCCCTGACAGGCTGGTCAGAGCATTCGCCTTCTGCATCTTCAGCAGGTGTCTCAGGGTCCCGAACGTTTCGCCCCTCAGCCTGAGTGGAACAGGGAAGAAGGGGGCGACAATGGCTCAGGAGGCAGAGCAGTCGTCTGGAAATCCAGATGTTCCCGGTTCGATTCCAAGTTTTGCAAGAACCTGCACAGGAAAACCCATCTTTTTTAACTTCAAAACACTTTCAAACTAACTTCATCAAGATCCTATGGGTTGTCAGTCCCCCCCCCCCCCCCCCCCCTGCGTCCCAGCTGCATATCATGATTCAGACCTCCAATAAGCTTTTGGCACAGCATTTCAATGCATCTCCGTCTCCCGAGGCACTCTCCGTTGTCGACGTTTGGTTTTAAAAGAAGTTTCCGCACATGAAACAGAAGCGGGGGGGGAACCGAGCGCCGGGCATATATCACCGCGACCTTCGACCTCCGCAAAGCTGTTCCCACCTGAAAACGCTGAATCGTCCGTTCCGGTTCCTCGGCTGGAGTGCGTAGTAGGAGCGCGCGCTTCGGCGGTGAAGGGGTCGTCATGGCAGAGGACGAGGTGGCACATCCCCCCCCCCACTCCGCTAAAACCGACGCCCTCCTGCTGTGTATTTTAGCCGTGTTCAAACATTTGCTTCAAACACCTTTGCTACTTACACGGTACAGAGCAGCACCGGAACCGCGGGGGGGGGAGGGAGGAGGAAGGAGGAGGAAGGGGGGGGGGGTGACACGTTTCAATCACTCCCAACCAGTTGTCTAGTCTTTCACGTCATCTGAGCGGAGAGAGGCGCGGCGCAGAAGCGTAGAAATCAAACTGTTTTATTTTTATATTTCTCTCAGCGCTCTGCTCGTCGGCACTGGAGGAGACGCGCGCCTGCTGTGCTCTTCTTTTTTATTATTTCCTCCGCTTCTCAATCCTTCACGGCAGAGATGAGAGAGGAAGCTGCCTCTGTGTTGGTTTTTTTTTTTATCCGAGAGATCCACAACCCCTCTCCCACCTTCCCCTTCCCCCTCCCCCCGGAAGCCATGTTAAAACGACTCGAACGCGGCGCTCCGCTCGAGAGGCTCCCGCTCGTCTGCCATTTGAACTTGTGCGTCAAAGTGCGCGCCGATCTCCTCAGAGACGAAGCCAAAAAACACATAAACGCCTCGATTACGGAGGCTTCAAAGAGAGATATACGATGAAAAATGTAACGGCGGGGACCCATTGCGTAATCCACAACGCGGGTTACATAAGTGGCCCAAATAGGAAGAACAGATACTGTATTGTTTCCTACACAAAGTGTGTGTGTGTGTGTGTGTGTGTGTGTGTGTGTGTGTGTGTGTGTGTGTGTGTGTGTGTGTGTGCGTGCGTGCGTGCGTGCGTGCGTGCGTGCGTGCGTGCGTGCGTGCGTGTGTGTGTTGTGGATGTAATGATAATGATAATAATTATAATAATAATACACTTTATTTGTAGAGCACCTTTCATACAAGAATCACAGCCCAAAGTGCACATATAGGCATAAAATGAGCATAACATTGGCATACATATAGACAGGCGTACAATGAGCAGAACATTTACAAAATAAAAGCAGTGCATAAAGTGCAGACATAAAATGTTTATAAAATAGACAATAATCATAAAATAGACAACATGCATTCATACATTATCACAATTGACCTACTCTGACCTACTAGAGTACACTCTTTATATCACCCTTCATATCATCTTCATATCACCCTTCATATTACCATTCATATCATTTTTCATATCACCCTTCATATAACCCTCTTTTATGCCAGCAAAGTTTTGAGATGCTATGTTTTAGCGAGAATTTAAAATATCTGTAAATTTGTGTTGCTATGAACAGAACAATGGGCTTCCCACACACACACAACAGAAATAGGATGGGAGTGGGAGAACAGTTGACACAAGTGGGAGGTTTGTTTGCTTGTCAGAATTAGCTGACGGGCAAAAGCAGAGTTACGGAGAGATAAGAGCTTTGTCTAGTGCTGACACGTTGGCTTTTTTTGGTTGCATAAGAAGAAAACAAACAAAAAACGCTCTCGTTTCGTGGAATTGCATTTATTAGGAATGTATTTATTATTTATTAGGAACTATTATGAATGTCTGACCACTAAGTGTGTCAGACTCTTAACCACCAAAACCTGCACGGACTACAACGTATGACGTATATCATGCCAGTTATAAATGGCTGCATTTATATAGCAGCTTTTATCCAAAGCGCTTTACAATTTCTTCCTCACATTTTACCCGTTCACTCACACATTCACACACCGACGACGGAGGCGAGCAAGGTGCCAACCTGCACATCGGGAGCAATTAGGGGTTAAGTGTCTTCTTGCTCAAGGACACATCGACACGCTGCCCGGGAGGAGCGGGAATCGAACCGGGAACCTCCGGATTACCAGACGACTGCTCTACCTCCCAAGCCACGTCAATTAGGGTACCTTGTGTATACTGTTTTTCTCTTACTCATAGTATATATTCAGATTCATATTGCCTATATTTATTGAGAGTAATGTATAATATAACTGATAATATAAGGCATACAGACCCTCATCTGCACCTTTGTTTACACTGTTTATTGTTCTCCTATTTGTATATTCAGATCCAATTGTACTGCCTATATTTATGTATTTCTACTATTACCCTGCCCATACCTGTACCCCCCCTCCCCACTCCCCCATGCTGCTATAATGCAGAATTTACCCCAAAAGATCAATAAAGGAATACCTTATTGTATCTTATTGTATCTTAACGTATCGTATGGTATTTTATGTCATTGTATTGTATCTGATCTGATCTGATCTGATCTGATCTTATCTGATCTGATCTGATCTTATCTTAATGGTACTCCCTGACTGGACCCAGAACCTCAGTCCGTCCTCGTCCAGGTCATGGGTTCAGCTGGGTACGTCTTAATGTTATTGGACTCAGTTGAAGACAGCAACACTCTCAAGAGATTCCCAGATCAATGAAAGCCGACCTTGTGGGTTTTAAATAAGCTTGAATAAACTGCTGCAAAGTAAACTTTGTTCAGGAGGGGCGGGGCCAGCTGAGACAGGGAGGCGGGGCCAGCTGAAACAGGGGGTGGGGGGGCAGTTGAGACAGGGGGCGGGGCCAGCTGAAACAGGGGGGTGGGGGGGCAGTTCAGACAGGGGGGGGGGGGGGGGGGGTTGAGACAGGGGGGTGGGGGCAGCTGAGATAGGGGGGCGGGAGCCAGATGAGACAGGGGGGGTGGGGGCCGCGTCTATTCTTAACCCAAACGGTTCATGCGTTTTGCTAATCTGATTGGCCACTGACGTTTCTGGTCATGTGACATGTGCGCCCAATCGCGTGACGCGCCCATTTCCGCCTCGACCAGCAGCAAACCCTAACCCTAACCCTAACCGTTCTATCGCCATGCTCTAAGACAAACTCTAACCTTAACCAACTTCGAAAGAGGGCCTAAGCTTAACCGGGGAAAGAACTTGCCGTTACACGATTGGTGCGACCAAAAACATCAGTGGCCAATCAGAGCGCAAAACGGGAACGCGGAAGCATGCACCGTTTGGGTTAAGAATACAGGCGTGGGGGCCAGTTGAGACAGGGGAGGAGGTTGAGACAGGGGGGTGGGGGCAGCTGAGATAGGGGGGGGGGGGGGGGGCAAATGAGACAGGGGGGGGGGGGGGGGCAGTTGAGACAGGGGGGTGGGATGGGAGGGATGCTGTATAACCCCCCTATCTGACATCCATGTTCTATAACCCCCCTATCTGACATCGATGTTCCATAACCCCTCTATCTGACATCCATGTTTCATAATGCCCCCCCCTATCTGACATCCATGTTCCATAACGCCCCCCTATCTGACATACATGTTCCATAACGCCCCCCATATCTGACATCCATGTTTCATAATGCCCCCCCTATCTGACATTAAGTAAGGGATAATGTATAGCTACGAGGTCATTGTCGCAAAATAATTGACCGACACAGAGTTTAAAATACCGAGCCGCCTCGGCGAGGTGTTTTAAACGTCAGTGAAGGTCAATTATTTTGCGATGATGACCGAGTATAGCTATACATTATCCCGCTTATTACATGGCTAACTTACTAACAATATACCTAATTCAATTGACAAATCGCAGTTGTTCTGTGGCTCTGTCAGCCCAAATAAAGTGATTATTATTATCGCGGGGCAGCGCGGCAGGTGTGTCTGATTGGCTGCACTGAAACAGTGTGTGTCAGTGGGGCTTGATTACTCCAACTGCGAAAAACAATAATCACTGGTGGTTATCGAAAAATAGTCGGGGGCTATTGACAAATCACAAGCAAGCATTTCGGCGAATGTGAAAACGCCATGTAATAATGTTCCATAATGCCCCCCTATCTGACATCCATGTTCTATAACCCCCCCTATCTGACATCCATGTTCTATAACCCCCCTATCTGACATCCATGTTCTATAACCCCCCTATCTGACATCCATGTTTCATAATGCCCCCCTATCTGACATCCATGTTCTATAACCCCCCTATCTGACATTAATGTTCCATAATGCCCCCCTATCTGACATCCATGTTCTATAACCCCCCTATCTGACATCCATGTTTCATAATGCCCCCCCTATCTGACATTGTTACGACCCTGGCTCATGGGTACGCAACCTATGTGTAATCAACACCAAAACCCTGTGCTCTAACTCAAAAATGCTACTAAACCAAGGAACTACTAATATAACTATAAGCTAATGTACTGGTAACCCAACGAACAAGGACTGTAAGAACCTGACAGCTCTTTCACTAGGCACAGACAGTGCATGTGTGTTTCTGGGTCTGCCTTTGAAGCTCCCCAGCAGGTAACCAATCAGCACTAATTGGCTAATTGGCAGCCCTCACCTGCCTGCCCTGGTGACACAGGAGTGACCAGGCCTCTAGTACATAACACCTCCCCCACCAAACTGGTTGCTTAAGAGGCAACCACTACACAACAACCCATAAACAAAACAAAAACAACTGTGACCCCTTAGTTGTCAGGGCCTCTACCACAACAGCGATAACGGGTACCACAAACACCGGTACTACGATCGTGAGAGGGCGTCTGCTAGCACGTTGTCCCTCCCACGAATGTGGCGAATATCCAAGTTATACGCCTGGAGGAACAAACTCCATCGCATCAAACGATGATTCGAATTCACCATGCTGCGAAGAAAAACCAAAGGGTTATGGTCTGTATACACAACAAGGGGTAAACTGGAGGATCCCACGTAAACATCAAAATGGTTCAAGGCAAGAACCAAAGCGAGCGCCTCCTTCTCTATAGTAGAGTAGTGCAGTTGATGCCTGTCAAACTTTTTAGAAAAGTAGCACACTGGGTGCTCCACCTCTAATGCATCCTCTTGCAGGAGGACGGCTCCAGCACCGAGGTCACTAGCATCCAATGCCAACTTGAATGGCAGTTGAAAATCGGGAGCTGACAGAACGGGAGCGCTAATCAGAATACCCTTGATGCTCTCAAAAGAGTCTCAGTCCACACGAAAGGTACCTTAGGACTGAGCAGATTGGTCAAAGGGGCAACAACAGAAGCAAAGTTCCTACAGAAACTCCTATAGTACCCTGCCATACCTAGGAAGCGCTTTAACTCCCGCCTGGTGATGGGAGCAGGGAAGCCCACTATAGCCTCCACCTTAGCTGTAATGGGGCACACATGCCCACGTCCAACCACCTTACCCAGGTAGGTAACCGTGGCCTGTCCAAATTCACATTTTGCAAGGTTAACTGTCAAGTTAGCATCACCCAACCGCTTGAACACTTCGGCCAGATGCTCCACATGTTGTGACCAAGAGGAACTGTGGATAACCAGGTCATCCAGATATGCCTCACAGAACGCTACCCCACCCAGGACCTTGTTCACTAGCCGCTGAAACGTCGCTGGGGCATTTCACATGCCAAAGGCCATCACTGTATACTGGCAGAAACTCTCTGGTGTGACAAAAGCGGATATCTCACATGCTCGCGGAGTAAGCGGAACCTGCCAGTATCCCTTTAGCAAATCCAATTTACTTACAAAGGCTGCTGAACCCACCCGATCGATACAGTCGTCCATCCGAGGCAGAGGGTACGAGTCCGGCTTGGTTACTGCATTAACTTTACGGAAATCAGTACAGAACCGATGAGTGCAGTCTGGCTTATCAACAAGCAGGCAGGGGGAGCTCCACGCACTAGAACTGGGCTCCGCAATGCCATGTCTCACCATATAGTCTACTTCCTTACTCAAGATCCTTCGTTTTTCCGGATTCACCCTATAGGCATGTTGCTTAATTGGCCCTGCACTACCAACATCAATGTCATGCTCGAGTACATTAGTACGACTAGGGACATCAGAAAACAAACGTGTATGCTGTCTAAGTAGGCGCACCACATCCGTACGCTCAGGAAGTGGTAAGTACGACAGGTGTGAGTCCAAGTCACCTAGTATCTGGGTGTTTGGCAACCGGCCCTGAGAAATCTCCTTCGACACAGAACAGTCGGCTACAATAGGAGATGCAGAAACTGTTAGAACAGCCACAGGCTTGACCCCTGACTGGTCAATCTGAGCCCTATCATTGTACGCCTTCAACATATTGACGTGACAATAAAAAATCTTGCGCCTGCGGTCGGGAGTTTTAATCAAGTAGTCGACCTCACCAACTTTGCGCTCAATGGAGTATGGCCCACTGTATTTAGCCTGTAATGCAGACCCAAGAATAGGCGAGAGAACCAACACCTTGTCTCCCGGTGAGAACACCCTATGTCGGGCCCGCCTATCATACCACACCTTCATTTTTCCTTGGGCTACCTTTAGGTTCTCTTTCGCTAGTTCACATGCTCTACTAAGCTTAAGCCTGAAGTCACACACATAGTCCAACAAATTAGTAGAGGAAGGAGTCTGGTCAGCCAACCACTTTTCCTTCAGCAGTTTCAAAGGACCCCTCACTGTGTGGCCGAACACCAGCTCAGCCGGGCTGAATCCAAGAGACTCCTGGGTTACCTCCCTAGCAGCAAACAGAAGCAAAGGAATTCCATCATCCCAGTCTTTGTCGAACTCCGTACAATATGCCCGCAGCATTGTTTTGATAGTCTGGTGAAATCTCTCCAGCGCCCCCTGGGACTCTGGATGATAGGCAGAGGAAGGGCAATGCTGGATAGACAACTGCTGGAGGACCTGAGCAAAGAGACGGGACATGAAGTTAGACCCTTGATCTGATTGAATGACCTTTGGTAGACCAAAAGTCGAAAAAAACCTAACCAGAGCTTTGGATATAGCTGGGGCTGTGATCTTGCGTAAAGGAATGGCTTCAGGAAAACGGGTCGCTGCACACATAATAGTCAAAAGGTACTGGTTCCCTGTCTTAGTTCGAGGGAGGGGACCAACACAGTCAATGAGGATCCGCTCAAAAGGTTCCCCAACGGCAGGGATAGGCTGCAGAGGAGCCTGAGGGATCTTCTGGTTTGGTTTACCAACCACCTGACACACATGGCACGAGCGACAATATTGTGCCACATCTGACTTCAAACCAGGCCAACAAAAATGTCTCAGCACATGGTCATAAGTCTTCCTGACCCCCATGTGACCAGCAAGATCATGATCATGTGCTAGATGCAGTATATCAGGACGATACACGGCTGGAACAACAATCTGAAACACACTGCCCCAGTCATCCAGACTGGACAGGTTAGGTGGTGTCCACTTTCTCATGAGCACGTCATTGCTAACAAAGTATCCTTGAGACGTATCTACCATTTCATCCTCTAAAACCGCCTCTTCAAAGAGGGACGACAAGGAGACATCCTTGTTTTGCTCTAGTACCAACTGCTCATGAGACGGAATCACCTTACCAAACCCCTCATCAGGGCCACTTTTCAACTCAACAAAGAACGTGTCACTAAGTGTCATATCACCATCTAAGTTAACAACCTCATGGGTGTCACATTTGACCTTTGACATTGCGCGTGTTACCGCACACACAGGAAACACTCCTGGATGCTTCTGTGCGAGCTCATCAGGAACCTCAGAAACTACAGGGACGGGAATTACAACTGGAGTAGCCAGCACTTTGCCACCGGCCAAATCGTTCCCTAGAATGAAGGACACCCCCTTTATGGGAATGTGAGAACACACTCCTACGACAACATTGCCTGATACTAAGGGAGAGTTTAGCGAGACCTCATGCAAAGGAGTATTCACAAAGCCTCCTCCAAAGCCCTGAACAATGGCACCGGAATGCAATGAAGAATCTTCCGAAAATGGCAAAATCCCATCCAGAATGAGAGACTGGAAAGCTCCTGTATCTCTCCATATTGTAATAGCCTGCTTTCACCAACCAGTGAAACAAATCCATCCATCCTAAATGTTGAGGAGCCCTCTAGCTCCCTGTCTGCACCTTTGATACTTCGCACCCCACCCTCTAATGTCGGCATAGGTGTCCTGTCTATGATTTCTACCAGAGCCACCGTTTTTAAATTTTTCTGCTTAAGCACAGGGCATCCAGCAACGATATGACCAGGCTCCTTACAGTAAAAACAGATAACCCCCTCTGGGAATGCACTAGCAGAGCCACCTTGCCTAGGAGTCGAAGTAAACCGACCAGCAGACACGGGTGCCGGGAACCGGCTCCCCTGAGAAGGACGCCTACTACCCCTGGACTCCACACGGCCCTCCTCTACAAAGACAGATTTGTGTGTTAACACAAACTCATCAGACAAGACAGCAGCGTCGGCTATCTTCGATACCTTATGCTCATTTAGATGTGTGGAAACGTTATCAGGAACACACCTCTTAAATTCCTCTAGGAGAACCAACTGTCTGAGCTGCTCCCTTGACTCTGCTTTTTGCGAGGTGCACCACCGGTCAAACAGGTTCTCCTTCTCTTTTCCAAATTCAACATAAGACTGCCCCTCCTGCCTACGATAACCTCTAAAACGCTGACGGTAGGCCTCGGGGACCAACTCATAAGCCCTCAATATGGAAGCTTTAACCAGCTCATAATCAGCGCTTTGTTCAAGGGACAGAGCAGTGTAGGCTTCTTGTGCCCTACCAACCAAAACACATTGCAGCAGCAGTGTCCAGGCGGTATCAGGCCACTTCAATGTGGTTGCCACCCGTTCAAAAAGGGGAAAATATCTTTCCACGTCTTTCTCAAAGAATGGTGGCACCATCCTAATATTCCTGCCTACATCAAACCCGGAACGTGACTCTGGATGCAGAGAACCCGCCTGCAAGGCAGCATGCTTAAATGCAAGCTCCTTCATTGCACGATCGTGCTCTCTCTCCTCTCTCCTCTCCTCTTGTTGTAGCTGTTTTTCCTTAAGCTCCCGCTCTCTCTCATCTCTCCTCTCCTCTTGTTGTAGCTGTTTTTCCTTAAACTCACGCTCTTGTTGTAGCTGCTTTTCCCTAAATGCCAACTCCCTAGGCCCCCAATCGATGGCAACACCTTCCGCCACGCCAGAGAGTTGTGGAGACACCTCAGACAAAAGAAGCTCATCCACCGTTGCCAAAATCACCTGCTCCTCAATGAGTATAGCCCTCAAAGTCCCCAAGGCAGTCGTTTTTAACCGCTTCTCACTGGCAGTAAGCTCCACATTGTAGTGCACAGCAAGCTTCAGAAGCTGCTCTTTGGAAAACCTTCCCAACATCTCGTCAGAGGGGTTCTCAACAAAATACTTAATGGTAGCCATCGTTACTGTACCAGTCACCACAAGCTACTCACTTTACCCTACAGTCACTAAGAACCACTAACAAACCACAAAGAACCACCAAAGAACCACTGAAAAACCACTAAAGAACCACTGAAGAACCACGAAGAACCACTGAAGAACCATGAAGAATGCTAATGCCAATAATAACAACCATAAAGGGACGCGGTGGAAATGTGAGCTCTACGGAGCGCACCTTTCCAGGTTGCACAAACAAACAAAAAAAAATTAAAAAAAACACACCCACCCTAAATAGACGTGTCATACACGCAGGGTGTTAGGTGCTACCAGGTATGCTCACCAAACACTTAAACAAACAAAATAAATCCAACAAAATATTCCAAACAGGTGCGCCTTCTAACCTGATGTGACCACATATGCTTCTACGTCTAAACTGCAGAAAACCCCGGCCTACCACATGTCTACCCTAAGAAACACTAAATCAAGCCCTACCACACTACCTGTGTTTCCTGGCCGCCCTAACCTACCTACCCTTAAACTAATGCCCTGTAGACCTAACTTTCTTCAACCACACCTGCTACCAGTCAAAGATCATATACAATCATTTCATTGACCGCCCCAGGAGTACGCGGTGCACCGGACGCTAACCAACAACCAGAAAATAATATCCCTATCTACATGTGGTGCCTACTAAACTATATATTTTAACAGCATAAGTAGTCACATCAAATTACAAACAAATACGGCATACTCACCTGTTTGATGAAAATGGCTCAGCCCCCACGTTACACCATGTGTAACGAACACCACCCAAACCATAATATGATGACACCCCGTGCAACACAAAAAAAAAATCACCAAACAAAGTGCTAGGGGTAAAAGATCCCGGATGAGCGCCCAATTGTTACGACCCTGGCTCATGGGTACGCAACCTATGTGTAATCAACACCAAAACCCTGTGCTCTAACTCAAAAATGCTACTAAACCAAGGAACTACTAATATAACTATAAGCTAATGTACTGGTAACCCAACGAACAAGGACTGTAAGAACCTGACAGCTCTTTCACTAGGCACAGACAGTGCATGTGTGTTTCTGGGTCTGCCTTTGAAGCTCCCCAGCAGGTAACCAATCAGCACTAATTGGCTAATTGGCAGCCCTCACCTGCCTGCCCTGGTGACACAGGAGTGACCAGGCCTCTAGTACATAACAGACATCCATGTTCTATAACACCCCTATCTGACATTAATGTTCCATAATGCCCCCCTATCTGACATCCATGTTCTATAACCCCCCTATTTGACATCCATGTTCTATAACCCCCCTATCTGACATCCATGTTCTATAACCCCCCTATCTGACATCCATGTTCTATAACCCCCCTATCTGACATCCATGTTCTATAACCCCCCTATCAGACATCCATGTTCTATAACCCCCCTATTTGACGTACAAACATTTTATTGTCAAGTTAGACCGCTCTCTCAAGTTATGACACTGGGTGCTGTAATCCCATAAAGTTGAATATAACAAAAGCAGGATAGCCGGACCAGCACTCTCAGGTTCAATAGTTTTAATGGCAGCCTGAATTGGAAACAGACATGTTTCGGAACTATGTCCTAAATTAAACACAAAAATGTAACCCTTTTCTTTGCTAAAAAGTGACACTTTCCCCGTTTCTGAAGTGGGATTTAGGATGTTGATTGCATGTAGTAAAAAGTAAAAAACTAAAAAAGATAATAAATAAAAGAAATTAGCGCCACCCTTTCAGCATCTCAACGCAACCCCCTTTCAACAGTTCTGCCTCTCTACCGCCCGCCTTGAAGAACTCAGTTGTAGACGGTCTGGTTGGTGATGAATGTAATTATTACGTTAACTCTAATCGTGGCAGGCAGCGCTGCATCGAGAGTGCTTTCGGAATCTGACAGGGTAATTATTTGCCCCGCTTGTCGTCTCTCTTCGCATTCAAAAGGGAGACAATATTTTGGCCGAACGCACGGGAAGCCACTGAAGCGGAAAAACAAACCCCTGAGAGAGAGAGAGAGAGAGAGAGAGAGAGAGAGAGAGAGAGAGAGAGAGAGAGGGGGGGGGGGGGAGAGAGAGAGATAGAGAGACAGAGAGAGAGAGAGAGAAAGTGAAAGAGAGAGAGAGAAAGTGAGAGAGAGCGAGAGAGATAGAGAGAGAGAGAGAGAGAAGGAGAGGGGTGAGAGAGGGTGAGAGAGAGAGAGAGACAGTAGCAGGTGAATCATGTTCACACAAGTAGAGAGAGAGTAGCAGGTCTTCAAGGCCTTCAGTAGGCTTTGTGATCTGCACGGCCTCAGCCAGCTAATCACCCAACCCACAAGGGTATGTGAATCAACTCAGACTACCATTGACCTCATCCTGACCTCTGACAAGTCCAAGATCTCCAATAAAGGGGTTATAGCATGTGGGTTAAGTGATCATTATATGATATTCTGTACCCGCAAAAAGCTAAAGCAAAAGGCTGGCTGTCACAAAACAGTCACATCTAGAGACCTCAAAACCTACTCTAGCGAGGCCTTTAACCTTGAACTGGAGAGCCTGGACTGGTCAGATGAGCTCAATGGTACACTGGTTGAAGAAACCTGGCTTGGCTTCAAAACCAAATTCTCAACAATACGAAACAACATGGCCCCCCTAAGAACCACCAGGGTAAAAAATCGCGCTGAGCCGTGGATGCACACTGAATTACTGACCGCTATGAAAGCCAGAGACAAAAAATGCTCTGAGTTTCGTAAAAGTCAGTCAAAGCTTACCAAAAGCACGAGCAGTGAACTCCAAGCCCACGTGACTGAACTCAAACTAGAAAGAAACAGACTAAGAAATGACGTAAACTCCATGATAAAAACTGCTAAAAATAAATTCATCAATGACAAAACTGAGGAAAACAAAAATAAACAATGTGAACTTTGGAAATTACTCAATAATCAACTAGGCTACAGTAAAAAACTTAAAACCAGGTTCTCAAACATAAACATAAAGACGGACAACACGCTCATCACAGACAAACTGGATGTAGCCAATTACTTAAACACTTTCTTCACAAACATAGCCACAACACTGGTAAACAAACTACCCTCCTACTCAGGGCAGTATGGGGTAGAACACATAGTAGCATACTACAAGAACCTAGGCGTCCACAAAGACAACTTCAAACTGGAAATGGTAACTACAGATGAGGTACTCAAAAACCTGAGCGCCCTCCAACCAAACAAGGCCACTGGCCATGACAACATCCCCTCCAAATTCCTCAGAGACTCAGCAGCCGCCATCACCCCAGTCATCACACACATAATAAACCTCTCCATAAAACAGGGACACATCCCCAAGGACTTCAAAATTGCGAGAGTAACACCCCTGCACAAAAAGGGCAGCAAATTAGACCCAGGCAACTACCGCCCTGTTTCTATCCTTACATCCATCTCGAAAGTCATGGAAAAAATAGTATACGAACAGGTCGAAAAGTACCTTGCGGAAATAAATCTAATCTACGAATTCCAATCTGGCTTCAGAACATCCCACTCCACTGACACATGCCTTCTCTATTTGAACGACCACATCAAGCAAGAGGTGGACGTGGGCAAATACTGCGGCATGGTCATGCTGGACCAACAAAAGGCCTTCGACACTGTCAATTCTGATTGACAAGCTAAAAGCAATTGGTTTTGATAGTTTATCAGTGAGCTGGATACAATCCTACCTGGAGGGGAGAGAACAGATGGTGGAGGTAAACGGTACCCTATCCCCCCCCCTCACAGTGAACTGTGGTGTTCCACAAGGAAGCATACTAGGACCGCTACTGTTCCTAATTTATGCAAATGATATGTCGTCAGCTTGTGACTGCAATTTGTTCCTGTTTGCGGACGACTCAGCCCTGCTGGTCTCTGACAAAAAGAAGTTACAGGTTGAAAAAACCCTCAGCACGGAACTAGGCAAAATCTGCATATGGCTCGCCGACAACAAACTATCATTACACATGGGCAAAACAGAGTCCATTCTCTTCGGTTCAAATAACAAACTCAGCAAGCAAGACCGACGGCTTCTCAGTTACAGTGGGTGACAATATTGTCACAAGGAAAGATGAAATTACCTACCTGGGTTCCATCCTAGAGGCTAATCTTTCCTGTGACAAAATGGCATCCAATGTAATAAAAAAAAGTCAACCAACAAACTCGATTCTTGTACCTGATCTCCTCTCTGGTAAACAAGAATACCCTGAAGACTCTGGCAGGAGCACTCATTCAAGGGTACTACGACTATGCTTGCACCTCATGGTACCAAAGCACCTCAAAAGCACTAAAAACCAAATTACAAACATCTCAAAACAAACTAGTCAGACTACTGCTTGACCTGACTCCTAGAACCCACCTCACCCCTGCCCACTTTGCCAACCAAGGATGGCTTAGAGTAGACGACAGAGTATAGCAACTTGCAATGGGCCTGGTCTACAAGATACACTACACGACCAAGGTACCCATGTACATGTCAAAATACTTCCCAAAGAAGGTCAGTGAATACCACGATCACAACACCAGAGGGAGCTCCACAAATCATGTGAAACCCAGATTCGGCTCAAACAAGGGACTAAACACGTTTCGCAATTATGCCACATCAATGTGGAACGCCCTACCCAAAGCTGTAAAGGAATGTGAATCACTACCCACTTTCAAAAACACTCTCAAAGAACACCTACGGGAGACTGCAATTCGAAACTGGCCCCTACAAATGTCCTAATCCAGTTGTACAGTAAAGACCAAGTATGGCTTTGTCAGTATTCCAATGTACAGTGTGTGTGTCCCCCCTACCCAACCCCCCCCCCCCCCCCCCCCCACCTCCAATGTACAGCCCCCACCCAACCCCACCCCACCTACCCAACCTCCTCCAATGTACAGTTTCTATGTCAAATGTATGTCAGTATTCCAATGTACAGTGTACAGTGTCCCCCCCCACCTCCAATGTACAGCCCCACCCAACCCCACACCCACCTACCCCAACCTCCTCCAATGTACAGTTTCTATGTCAAATGTATATATACTCTTTTTCTGGATTTTTTTGTATCACAAACAGTACTGTATTTGCAAATCTGGTATGTCATAGATGTAGCAGTACTGTCTATCTGTATGTCGTGTGTGTCATATGATGAATTGAAAATGGGGGACCCTGATGTAAACAAGACGAAAGTCTTTCTCTGGTCTGCATCCCCTTAACAATTGTATGTATTGAGCTGTACTGTACCTGTACCCATTCTGCAATCTGTTAATAAACTTTTCAATCAATCAATCAATCAATCAGGTGGGGGGGGGGGCTATCACATCATGGAGCGAGGGGGGTGCATAAAACAAGTTGAAATGTGCAGAAAAGCGTAAAAAAACAAACCCCCTGCGACTCCGACACATCGCCTCCTTTTGTTAACCCAAAGCTTTGGGGGGGGGGGTCGTCCCTGTATGCCGCGCTCCTAGGCCTCTCCTCTCTCCTCTCTATACACTCCAGAGAGAGAGACGGCCCGCGATTCCAATTACGAGGAGATCTATGTGACGTACGCAACCGGGAGACGTAGCTACTGTGTGGCGGGTCCCGGGGAAAATCTCATTTATAATTAATCTCGGGCAGGAATTGGTGGCGGCGGCTCATGGGGGGGTGCGGGGGGGGGGCTCTCATCACACCTCCCTGAAGTACGTCCCAATGTTCTGTCTCAATGGGCATTAAATTAGTGGGAACATTCGTGCCGTCGTCTCGCCCGTGTGCTGCTGCACACAGAGCAAATTAAATACATGTGGCTACCTGACATAACGGAGCGCTGACAAATGAGTCGCCGCCCGGGAGAGAGAGAAAGAGGGAGAGAGAGAGAGATGTAGCAGGTGAATCATGTTCACACGTAGAGAGAGAGAGAGAGAGAGAGAGAGAGAGAGAGAGAGAGAGAGAGAGAGAGAGAGAGAGAGAGAGAGAGAGAGAGAGAGAGAGAGAGAGAGAGAGTAGCAGGTGAATCATGTTCACACACATAGAGAGATAGAGGGATGGGGGAGAGAGAGAGAGTGAGAGACAGTAGCAGGAGAATCATGTTCACACACATATAAAGTGAGAGAGAAAGAGAGAGAGAGTAGCAGGTGAATCATGTTCACACAAGTAGAGAGAGGAGAGAGAGAGAGAGAGAGAGAGAGAGAGAGAGAGAGAGAGAGAGAGAGAGAGAGAGTACATCTGATTAGCATTATGATTATCATTATGTTAACTTCTAGTGAATATAGTATTACTGAAATACATTACACGTTGATTCTGTGGACCCCCTGGAAGCCCCTTCAGGACCCCTGGGGTTCCCAGACCCCCATGTTGAGAAGTGTATGCATGTTTCTTCCTAGCGCATTCAGTCCCATCAGTACCAGATAGTCTAAACACATTTAGACAATTATGCCACAACAATGTGCAACGCCCTACCCACAGCCGTAAAAAGATGTGAATCCCTACCTACATTCAAAACCACTCTCAAAGAGCACCTACGGGAGGCTGCAATTAGAAACTGGCCACCGTAAATGTCCAAACGCCCCCCCACCCCCCACCCCATCCTAATAGACAGTCTCCTCCCCACTGTATGTATATATTTTCTCCCCATCATATGTATATATTTTCTGTTAGGATCTCTGGGTAACAGTACTGTATATTTGCATATTGTATATGTCACAAATGTAACAGTACTATACCTGTATGTCATGTATGTCCCTATGCCTTAAATATCATTAAGTCATGTATGTCATAAGTGTCACTATGAATTGAAACTGGGGGACCCTGATGTAAACAAGACGAAAGTCTTTCTCTGGTCTGCATCCCCTTAACAATTGTGTGTATTGAGCTGTACTGTATTGTACCCATTCTGCAATCTGTTAAATAAAGTTTTCATTCATTCATCATTCACTGATCTACTACTATGTTGTCTTCTACCCTGCTTTTATAAATGCAATTTGCTGTTTCTGTGACTCGTTTGTTTTGCAGAGGAAGTAGGTCTCCACCATGGGGATGTCGGAACCGTCAAAAGTCCTCTCATATGGAAATCTGCCTTTGTTCTTCCCCTGTTGAAAGGAGGGGGACCCTACATGTAGTCTCCAACAATTATAGGCTCATCTCCAAATGGTCTGTTCTGGAATCCCTTCTGAGTGAACGCGTCTTTTAAAAAAATTTACTAACAACATTTTATTTGATTTTCAAGTAGGTTTTTAGGAGAAAAAAAAACAACACGACTACACCGCCAGCGGCCAACACTTTGAGTGCCAGCAGGGGGCGCCAGAAATAGTGCTTGAGTGCCAGCGCTGTAGTCAATGGGAGGGCGATCCCATTTGCGAACGCATAAACTATATCTTAAATTATGGCTATGTGTCTAATACGCCTGTCGCTTATCAATGACTTGTTTGCAGTCAACATTGTCGAAACGGATTGATTTTTTAATTGGTTCATTTCCGTTTTATACCATTTTCAAAAACGCTCGTTTTTTTAAACGTCCAGAAAAAAAAAGATTCTACAGGAATCGCGGTTTACTGGAATACACAAAACACGTTGTCATTTTTCGGCCTATTTATGAATCGTTTTCAAATAAACGCTAGATTATCGATAGTATATGTGTACTTATGCACGCTAGAGAAGCGGGCTGAAAAATGAATTATCTTATTTCCTGATCAGCACACACACACTCACAGCCACACACACACATATGGGACACGCTGAGATATAGGTGAAAAAAACTCTGATTATCCCAAGACTGGTAAAATAGATTCCTTACCTCAGATCAGATGTTCTCCAAAAAGATTATTCCAATTCCTGATCGCCATTCCAAATATCGATCGCATTTATTGATCCAACGCTGGGTAGTGGAAACACATAATCACGCTGTTCTGCGGCTCGGCAAAGAATGGGATCGTCTCCAGTTACATGCCTGACAAGTAAAATGTGGATTCCGGACTCTTTTTTTCCCATCCATTTCATTCAGTCCAATCCAATGGGTGCAATACCATCCGGAGAGACGATAGGGGGCGGTATTTTCCCTGTTCGAGCTCAGACAGACCCCAACTGGTAACGTGGGGCTAGATTGATGAAAAATGTATGGAAATCGATAATAAAAAAAATAACGATTAAATAACGAGATTTCTCGTTCTTGGCACTCAACGCATGGCATGAACTAACAAGATTTATCGTGGCTGGCACTCAAAGTGTTAAGAGTAGTTCATGATTTTATTGAATCTTTAGACAACAAGCTGTGAGACAATCGCTGTGCAGCCCTTTTCGTTGACCTATCCAAGGCTTTTGATGCCGTGGATCATGCAATATTGAAGTAAATACGTATCAGTGTAGGACTGTCAGAACAAACCGTCTGTTGGTTTGAAAACCATCTACCGGGCAGATCTCAGTACAGGCTGAAGGTGTCACTTCTGGCCCCCTCAGTGTATCCACCGTGTGCCACAGGGATCTGTCCTGGGACCAGTGTATCCACCGTGTGCCACAGGGATCTGTCCTGGGACCTATTCATGATATATATATATATATATATATATATATATATATATATATATATATATATATATATATATATATATATATATATATATATATATATATATATATATATATATATATATATCATGAATAGGTCCCAGGACAGATCCCTGTGGCACACGGTGGATACACTGAGGGGGCCAGAAGTGACACCTTCAGCCTGTACACTAGGGATGTGCATCTCCATCACGAGGCCGATGCGATGCGCATCTCGATACGGTGCCAACGATACGATACATTAACGATACATTTGAAGCACCGGGCGATGCAATGCGATACGATTCACCCCCTGTTGAGATACGATACGATTCGATACGATTTGATTCAACATAATGCGATTCGGGGCGATACGATGCGATTCAACACGATGCAAAATAATGATACAATTTTATGGTATGACAGAGGATTTGGTTGTATTCTTTATATGCAGCTTATATTATTATTAAAAATAAAATAATCTACTGTAAGACAATTTATATAAAAACTCTTGGGTGCCTAAGAAGACTTTTGCATAAACTGTCTTTTCTATCCACTTTAGCTAAAAACACACACACAATGTACTACTGTGAGACAATAATAATCATACACAAAGGGATAATGGCTTATAGCAGACTTAAATGATTTTATAATATTTCAGATAATAAAATTAAATGTTTATCATCAACTATCCAATTAGTATTTATATTGTAACGTTTGGCCACGTTAAATCATTGAACAGAGAGAGAGAGAGAGAGAGAGAGAGAGAGAGAGCCAGTCTGAGTCGCGTAGTTGATGATGTCACACACTAGGCTAGGATCGGATGTCAACAGAACACACACGGAGCCAGCCTGGATAGCCTGCTGCATGAAGCGATATAAAGAAGCCAATAAATGTGAAGTTATCTTTGAACCTGTTGTCAAGCGTCTTCAATATACCCCCCCCCCCCTCCTCACTAATGGAACTGGTGTTGCGTTAGTTAGTTAGTTAGACACTGTAGTTTAGTTTAGCGTTAGCTGAACGGCTAACTGGCGTTAGCCAGAGGAAGCCCAATTCTATTCATGTCCTCGACTTCCACTGTTTGTTGTTGTTAACTGTGACGCGGCTCTCGCCTTCTGTATTAGTAGTATAGTATCAGCTGTGTGCAGTCACAGTGCACTGCTGACAGAAGTGGATGAGAGGAAATTATATTAATGCATCGGTTTTGACCGACGCAAAGACGCTACAACAAGATGCATCGCGAGTTCAACCTGAGTTCTAGCCGGTGCGCACGTATTCCACCGGTGCACGCGCATCGTGAACGTGTATGCCGGCGCACCGATGCAAATCGATGAATCGTCACAGCGCAAATGTCTGCCTTTATGCCGATGATACTGTGATATACTGCTCAACCGTCTGCTCATGTTTTCTGTGATATACTGCTCTCTCCGTCTACACAAGACCAGACTCTTTATCTGCTACAACTCGCTTTTAATAACTGTACAACAACTCCCCCTGTGTGATTTAAAACATTATATTATATAATATTTATTTTCCATCTACAGATCAAAGTATTCAAGAATGTAGTACATGGATATAGACAGTTTCACTGGAATGGTGTTGCTAGGGAACGGCCCGGTCCCATGTGTACATCCTGTCAGTTACTGATATTAGCAAACACCGTGTCAGGAAATAACCACGGGTCGATTTCAAATGTTGATGTTGTCAAGTTGAAGTTTGTTAAAAGAAAATGGAGCTTTAAAGCATGCGTTGTCTGGTTTCAGTAACAACGTGAACAGTTGTTAGCGGTCCGTCGTGTGATGCTTCTCCGTCTCTCCCCAGCGTGGCAGGGCACAAAGAGAATATGACATATACCCCTTTCAAATATGACTGACATCAGGGGGAGCAGGGGGAGAAACGAGGGTTCGTTTTAAATGCATTATTGAGTCCGAGCGCGTCTCACATTCACGTCGACGAAGCCTCCATTCCCCTTTTTAACACATCAATGTCTGTCACTCAACCATCAAGAGAGGGAGACGAGAGCACACTACAATACCGAATTATACACCATTATATAAATATACTATCTATCTGTACATATCCCTTACCTACTCTTACTAGTTACGCTGCTGGCCAGTATGACTTGTTACTACCATAGTGTCTTTATACCTGTATCACTGTACATAATAATACTACAACTCTGTACATACACCTGATTGGCACTATTTACTCATTTATATATTTTATACCCAGTTTAATCACCTGTACATTGTATATTACTATCGCACTTTACTGTTACATTTGCACTCTGGTTGGATGCCAGACTTATTTTCGTTGTACTGTACATTTTTTATTTTCATTTCAACCTTTATTTACAGAAACGACGATTGTACAAAATGTAAACAGTACATAATACAAACAATATTCACAGAAATGTAAACACCAGAGTAAAAATAAAAACCATTTAAAATAATTTTAAAAGATCAGCTAAAACAGTTACAGGTAGTCACACAATGGTCTGAAATCATTTTTAAACACGTTTTAAACAGACCAAAGGAAGGGCGAACCTCCAATTTCAGAGAGAGTTGAAGGACATTCCATGAGTTAGAGGCATCAAAGGAAAATGCTGACTTCCCTAGATCAGAACAAACTTGAGGAACCCTAAGAACCATCCAGTCATTCGATCGAGTTGAATAGGTTCCAATATTCCAATCTAACAGTGACGAGATATAAACAGGTTGTTTACCAATAAGGGCTTTAAAAATAAATAAATACCAGTGTTTGTTGCACCTTTCTGTAAGAGAAGGCCAACCCACCCTATCATACAGGACGCAATGGTGAATATCATATCTGTCACCATTAATAAATCTAAGAGCTGAGTGATATGAAGAATCCAGAGGTTTAAGAGTTGATGCCGCAGCATGCCTATAAATTGCATCACCATAGTCCAAAACTGTGCCATATGATGACAATACATTTGAATCTAATCTAACCCTAACCCTAACCCTAAAAAAATTATCTAATATAACCTAATCTATATATAATATAAATGAATAATAACAATTGAGAATGTTCTCATTCCATCTCTCTGCACATCGTGTAGTTGTGCACATGCAGCCTGCCACCTGGCCAGCGTTGTTCTGGGTGCAAATCCAGGTCAGGGGAATCAAAGCCTTGACCGATGCCTTTGATCTCCCCACCCCCCCCCCCCACCCCCCTCTCTCTCGTCTAATGCCTTTGTTCAAGGTGTCCGTACACTGTAAGAGAAAAAGCTGTGTTAGGGATTTCCTATCCCTCGTGAATTCTTAATTGATATAGTTGTGGACCAGTCGGCCGAAAGCGGAAGACAGAGTATTTCAAACTGAGCTTTTATTCATCAGAGAAGAAGAACAGTCACCCCGCGCGGGCACATCCTGTCGCAGCACCAGTAGAAGAAGGGAGGCAGAATATCCATGTTACAGGTCATTTATACAGAGGAGAGGGGAGGGGTGTATGTGTGTATATGTTTGTGTGTGTATGTATGGGTGTGTGTGTGGTGTGTGTGTGCTAGGCTGTGTGTGTGCTTGGTCGAAGAAGGGGGGCTAATTGGTTCCAGATGGAGAAGACCCCTATTCTCGAACAACATCTCCATAAATCAAAGGGGCCCCGATGGGGAGATGTGTGCGCGTGAGTGTGTGTGCGTGTGCGCGTGCATGTGTGTGAGGAGGGAGCCGGCCCAGTGTGTGGAAGGAGCCTCCAGCCAGAGGTCATCAGGTCACGCCACATGCAGGGAGGGAGAAGGGCAGAAGGCAGACATACAGACGTTCACAGGCATATTATAGATTATGGCCTTTAGATATAAGATATTACCAGACATCAATGAACTAAATAACTATCAGCTGCAAGAAAACGGTAAATGTCTGGCATCAATGGTTGCCAAATACTTACTGTCAAATTACATTTACAGATTACAACCTTTATTTAATGGTTAATATTTTGATAAAAGGTAATTTACTGTATTTTTATGGCATTTACACTTAAAGTGGAAAAACAAAAGTAATCTGTAAAATAATACAGTGAATTTCCCGTGAAAAAACAGGGAAAACCTCTTACCTCTTATGCGTGGGCCTTATGGGCCTCTTACACGCGGGCCTCTTACATGCGGGCCTCTTACACGCGGGCCTCTTACATGCGGGCCTCTTACACACAGGCCTTATGGGCATCTTACACGCGGGCCTTATGGGCCTCTTACACACGGGCCTTACACGCATTCCTAAAGGTCATGATGAACCTAAGAGGAGCTTATAGTTTAGTATGGGTGGAAGGTTAGAGGATGAAGAACATATAGTTTAGAACAGGTTAGAGGATGAAGAACATATAGTTTAGAACAGGTTAGAGGATGAAGAACATATAGTTTAGAACAGGTTAGAGGATGAAGAACATATAGTTTAGAACAGGTTAGAGGATGAAGAACATATAGTTTAGAACAGGTTATAAACGGCATGCAAATTTCTCGATTCTGATTGGCTGAAACAGTCAACTTACACGTGGGTATTTGTAATAACCCCACGCTCTTGGTCCCAGGACCCGCCCACAACCGCATTACTATCACTCCGCCATGCAAGTTTTTAGAAGTGAAAGCAAGATGCCGGACTTCCCACTCCTACCCAACCCCCCCCCCCCCCCCCCCCCCCCCCAACCACCTCCAATGTACAGTCCCACCCCCACCTACCCAATCCAATGTACAGTTTCTACGCCTAATGTATATACTCTTTTCTTTCTGGACTCTTTTTGTATCACAAATACAGTACTGTAATTGCAAATCTGGTATGTCATAAATGTATAGATGTAGCAGTACTGTCTATCTGTATGTCATGTATGTCATATATGTTACGATGAATTGGAAATGGGGGACCCTGGTGTAAACAAGACGAAAGTCTTTCTCTGGTCTGCATCCCCTTAACAATTGTATGTATTGAGCTGTACTGCACTGTACCCATTCTGCAATATGTTAATAAAGTTTTCATTCATTCATTCATTATCGCTACCGGGGAACATTGGACCCGGGGAACATAGACATGCTCCCTCCTAACCCAGTTGTACAGTAAATGCCCAAGTATGGCTTTGTCAGTATTCCAATGTACCTTAACAATTGTATGCATTGAGCTGTACTGTGTACTGTACCCATTCTGCAATCTGTTAATAAAGTTTTCAATCAATCAATCAATCAAAACATTACGAAAGGATATGGTGATAGGGTCATAAAGACTCAATGAAAAACGATTCTGTCACGGCGAATGTGTTAGTTTCTTAAACAATGTTGGATGATGTAATTGATGGGGCATGAGTCATTGTGGAACAAAATAAAAATTGCGCAAATTGATTGATTGATTGATTAATTGCAAATTGTATTACTGTCCGCCTTGTTTCCAACTGGTTAAGTTTAGGCACTCTTTCGAAGTCGCCCTCTTTCGAAGTTGGTTAAGGTAAGAGTTTGTCTTTAGAGCAGGGCGATAGACCACCAGCCCTGATTCCAAACTCTAACCTTAACCAACTTCGAAAGAGAGCGACTTCGAAAGAGTGCCTAAACTTAACCAGTTGGAAACAAGGCGGACAGTAATAAAATTAGCAATCAATCAATCAATCAATTCAATAACCCACGCTCACTTAAAACAGCGCACCTCCCAGCTGCTTCTATAGAAAGTAGGTTAAAAAAAAATTAAATAAAAAAAATCGTATAGGGCAAAGAAAACTGTGCCTCGGGCCTAACGACCACCCCTAGGCATGGTCTAATTCTCACAACCCACTAATGCTTTATTAGAGGATGAAGAACATATAGTTTAGAACAGGTTAGAGGATGAGGAACATATAGTTTAGAACAGGTTAGTTAGAGGATGAAGAACATATAGTTTAGAACAGGTTAGAGGATGAAGAACATATAGTTTAGAACAGGTTAGTTAGAGGATGAAGAACATATAGTTTAGAACAGGTTAGAGGATGAAGAACATATAGTTTAGAACAGGTTAGAGGATGAAGAACATATAGTTTAGAACAGGTTAGAAGATGAAGAACATATAGTTTAGAACAGGTTAGAAGATGAAGAACATATAGTTTAGAACAGGTTAGACTAGAGGATGAAGAACATAATAGTTTAGAACAGGTTAGAAGATGAAGAACATATAGTTTAGAACAGGTTAGACTAGAGGATGAAGAACATAATAGTTTAGAACAGGTTAGAGGATGAAGAACATATAGTTTAGAACTTAATTCCCTTGAGTGAGTTCAGTTGCTAATGTTCAGTGACTCCTTGCTTCATTCATAGTTTCCCACCTGGGAGCCGGCCAGAGCAACCGCAGTCACACAGACACACAACCACAGAGCCGCTCTGCAGGGGCCGTTTGAGGTTTTAGTGCCTTGCTCAAGGGCACACCTGGCTGTAATCGTTTAGGGAGGGGAAAGTGGAACCCTTTTGCTTTCCCCAGCCCAGACGACGGCTTCCCTGAGGTCCTCCGACTGGAAAATAAAAATTTTGCACATATTTGTGGGTATCGCACCGATAATTAATGAGCAGTTCTATTCTAGTCTTCTGCCAAAACCTGTTGGCCGTACGGCAACGATCGGGGCGACCCCTCAGCACTCCCTTTCATCACGCCGCCGTTTGTCTCCCCGGCATTTTTTATTGCCAGAGACCGGAGTGAGACCTTCCACAACACGGCCGCTTCCCCCTCCCGGTAACGACATCCCAGGAGCGATTGTTAGCATTCCTCGCTAATCATCCGCTAACCGTTCGCCCGCGATCCGCTCCCAGACCAGACGAGCCCCGGTTCCCATTGAATTACACCCTCGAACCCCCCCCCCCCCCCCGCGCGCGCGCGACAGTTCAAAACATCTCACTTAGCTCATCCTCATAACGCGGTGAGACGTCAACGACAAAGTAGAGCCAATGGAAATAGACAGAGAGGGAGGGGAAAAAAACACTGTTTCGAGAGTTCCCCTCAAGACTAATGACTGTTAAAAAGCAATCAGGTCGGTAGCCGCGGGTCCGGGCGGTGAATCACCGTGTTTTATTGCTAACGCCAGGTCGTGGCACCGCCGCGGCTTAAATTACGGCTATGTAAATCACCCAGAACGGCTCGGGTATCGGAGAGCAGCAGATTTAAGACGCCGGCGCGGCGGTTAAGCAGACAGTATCCCAATATTTGAGGGGAGCTTGGTCTGCTGCTCCGACTCCAGGCCATCCGTCAGCCTGTCAGTCTGCGTCCGGCGGGCAGTACATCCTCGGAGTTCTCTGGCGGAACAAATTAAGTTCTCCACCACCCCGGCGTCTACTTAAAATGCTTATTCCGGGATTTTTTCCGCTTACTTACTGCTGTGAGGTATTGCGTCCCAAAAGCTCCTCGTTGGATTCGAGGACGGTTATCTCTCTCTCTCTCTTTCACAGTTCTCTTCGATGTGAAATCCTCACCGTCGACCACAGCGTCGTTGAGTCACAGTGCCGTACGTTTGATTCTGTTGACACCAGCTTGTGTGTGTGTCTTCGGATCCAAAGTTTCAACGTTTCAAAGTGTCACTCTTATAGAGTCGGATATCACTTGCTTGCTCGGACTTAGAGGAACACGGAATACAACATTGTCATCGTTGTACCGTACTTGAGCTGTATGATGACAATGAATGAATGAATGAATGAATGAATGAATGAATGAATGAATGAATGAATGAATGAATGAATGAATGAATGAATGAATGAATGAAAACTTTATTTAACAGATTGCAGAATGGGTACAATACAGTACGGCTCAATACACACAATTGTTAATTAAGGGGATGCAGACCAGAGAAAGACGTTTGTCTTGTTTACATCAGGATCCCCCATTTTCAATTCATAGTGCAATTCAAATTCAATACATTTGAATCTAATCTAATTGTGGGAAATGCGCTTACCGAATAACTGTATCTCCCCCCTCCCCCACACAGCCTACTGTCCTCCCAATATACTCGTTTCTGCCTACCCTCCCCCATCTCAT